>NC_142052.1:34215139-34515139 GCF_982192425.1 Myodes glareolus | reverse complement strand
ATCATTTCATACCATGATACTTTATCCGAAACACTGCTAGATTTTTAAGACAAAAGCAATTTTCCATTTCCTGCAGGGCAGCATTCCCTTCCTGGCCCGGTTTGCCCTCACCCTGTGGCGCCTGTGCGGTCAGGTGCTGGACGTCTGTCGTCTTTTCTCTAGATCTCAACACTCCTTGGTGTGGTCCTTGGCCTAGCAGTCCAGAATTGCTGATGTCCCTTAAAAACAGCATGCTTTTACTCTCCTAACCCAAGCTACCTTGCCAGTTTCTCTGAAAGGGGGCCCGGCATGGTTCCTTTTAATACTTCAAGGGCTAATACCAGAAAGCCCCCCCGCCCCAAGCCAGCCACAGCCTCCCCAGCTGCCTCCAATGAACCTCCCCGGCTGGCAAAGTGAATCAGGTTTTCTGGTACTGGATGGCTTCTCTTCGTTATGCGTGCCCCATTTTCCTTGAGGAGTTGGGGCAAGTCCACATCTTGAAACCACAGGATTCTTTGGAAGTCAATGGATTTTTCTTTAAAAAAAAAAAAATGCCTGAAGGAAGCAATTGGGTCTTAAGAAAATGTTATGCCTTCAAGTCACTAGAGAATTTTTTTTCTGTCTCTTTCTCTGGAGACTACTCAGATCTTGGGGAATCACAGAAAAAGCTGTACATGGGGCAGGTAAAGTAGTCATATAAAGCTGGACACCCCCAAGAGGCTGGTTGTGGTAGGGTGGCTGCGTGTGGCCAAAGAGGATCTTTTGAGGTCACCATAAGTAGACGCGGGGATCTGATGAAGAGGGGTCTAGCAGACCTTACGATGATCTCAGAAACACCCTGGAAAAGCAGTACCCACGCCACAGAAGGCTGGCGCGGAGAGCACTGTGAATATTGACATTACAGATAAGCATTCCCATAATCCACATAGATCTTCTGCACCTGCCAAGGGACTTTGTTCCCCAAGCGTGTTACCCACAGTTTACTGACCTGCAATTCTCTTGACAGCCAGTTTCCTGTATCTCACAGTATAAATGTCTTTACCCTATGATAACATATATAAAAATCTACGAAACTTAAATGGCGGAAAACATCATTTCCCGGTAAGGCTATTATACAAATACATTTTATTAATACAGTTTCTCCTTTCGTTATTTCCTCCAAAATTACAAAGTAGCACCTATGAAGCAATCAGAAAGTCAAACTCTCAGAAATTCCATGTAAGACTTTTGAGAGCTTGCAGCTGAGTCTCTCCAGGAAGAATCTGAGCAATAAAAAAAAAATTTTCGTTTTAACTATTAGACTTCATTGGCTTCTTCTCTGTAAGTTTTCACACGATGTTTAAAATTTTAGATGGCAATATTTCCCTCTCCTCGGTTTTTCTTATTTGCTAGTTTTTCGCGACAGCATCTTAGCTAGCCTCGAACCTACGATCCTACTGCCTCATCCTCTCCGAGGCTGAGACTGCAGGCGCCTCTCCGATTTCTTTAAAAATGTCATCACGTGAGGCTTGGAGAGCACATCTACTGCCCTCTGTTTCAGCTTCTTGCTCTTTTTAGGATCCTCCTAGGCCACTCTTTGATGCCTCTTGAGGATTTTATGTATAAGCAGCCAAGATTCAGACCCGCATTAGTGAACACACATACTACAAGGAGGTTTTGCCATTCAAAGCCAAATTACAGAGAATAGCAACTATTGCTGAAATTCTTTCTCAGGGTTCCCCCAGAAGATGGAGGCTGTTTGGCTAGGAGGGTAGTCCTGCACACCCCCTGTGGTCTTCTCAAATTATATATATATATATATATATATATATATATATATATATATATATATATTTGAAAAGGTTAGTACTAAAGAATTCAACATTCTTTATGACTGACAGCTTTTGTGTACCGTGGCCAGGTACCCCCCTGCATTGCTACAAGAAGCAGAAATACTTGTTCAGGGCAAGTGCGCTGGGCCCCAGTAGAAAGAACAGGCTGTGCTAACTTCAGCAAGTCCCTGCCTTCCTCAGAGCCCAGTTCCTTTGTCCATGAAGCAAAGGCCTTAGAAGTCTGATGATTGGCCATAGTCTATAATGCTGGCACTGCGGGTGTGCATAGTCCAGGCAGAGCCAGGGCTCTATTATTTGTCTGCTTTTTGCCCACCTCACATGTCGAGCTATGTTTCTTTACCCTGGAGAGCAACACATGTTCCTGGATGACCATGCTCCCACCGCCATATCATGGCATTGATGTCCTGAAGTAGCACCCTGACTTTGCCCGACTCCACTCTTCCAGCAGGGCCCTTTGGGGACAAGCGGTACTCAGGCTGCTGACGGACAAGGCTGGATGCCTTGTTACTATTTGATACCTGAAATCAAATAGACGCATGGAAACGCCTACTTCTATTGGCAAACCAGAGCCTTCTCAGCATTTTTAAACTAAAATTTAAAATCGGGTTTTCTTCAGTTCCAATTAGAAATGCTGACACTTTTGTGTGAAGAAATAGGAAGGCAAAAACAGGGAGGAAAGAAACAAATCACGGATTGACAGTTTTCACGAAACTTGCTCTCTGCGACAATGACTTTATAACAGATGTTCTGTTAGGTATTGTCGCTGAGTTCGTCTTCACCTTAGCTCAGTGAGGCGTACGTTCTCACTTCACAGATGAAGATGCAGAAGCAGGTTAACTTGGTAACTATCAGAGTCAATCACAGGCCTGGCCACTCCAATGCCTCTCTCGCTGCATCACCTGACCCTCACAGTTTAGACAGAGCGGTAAACATAGATTGGTGACGTGCAGAAGCCATGTAGCCTAGACCGTTGAGAAAGAAGCCCAGAAACATGGCTCCTCTTTTGGTGTACCTAGATGGAGCCCACGCGGTTGCCAAAGACTCTTTGGCAGTCTCTAGTTTCAATCTTCTCTCCAGCTTGTGTTTCTTGTTGGCAGCATTGTAGGATCTAGGAATAGAATCTCCTCCGTTGGGTGAATTTAAGCCGGTCCTCAGCGATGTTGCCACTTGACATTGCCACCGTACTTCTTCGTTTGCCGGTAACCGTTCTCTTGAAACTGAAGGAGAAAGCGAGTCTTCGGGAAGCTGTCAGGTTTTCGTAGTGCCTTTCAGATTCTTGGGCCAGAGACAAATGATACAACTGCTTGGCAAATTCAGTGGAACCTCTTTCTTTCACTTCCTGGGTGATTATTGTTCCCGGGCAACACCTCCCTTGGGTCGTGAGTGGATTTACACAGACAAGAATCAATGTGCATCAAAGAGAGAGATCTCAGGTTGCCAGATTCAGAGCCAGCTAGGAAGCTAGCAAAGAGGAGAAAGATTTAAAAGCGTCAGTGGCCAAGAGCTTGCGAACAATTAAGAGGAAATAAGTAAATGAAGGTGAAGTGGGTAAGGAAGACAGAGTTAGGGAAACCCGGCGTAAACGAACTTGCTATGGCGGAGAGCGCAGGTGGGAATGTGTAACCTGGCAACGTAAAGTGGCGAAACTTTACCACCAAGGTCACTCTGGCCTTCCACACGATCCTCATGCCCCCGGTTACAAGGTTAGGATCGGCACCAGAGCATCACCGGGCACCCAGAGGGCCTGTCTGAACCTGGGAGCAATGACTTGAAACTGTGTCAACATGTGTCCTGCTGGGACAAAGACATCACAGAATAAACTCAAAGAAGCTAAGACATCACGAGGATTATTTCATGGATGAGTAGGCAGCAAGGAAATATACAAACAGTATAATAAAGTGTTTTTAGAGAAATAGTTCCTCCTAAACTAGGTAGTTAGAAATAAGGCCGAATGAGGGTTGGAGGAAACGCATAAATCAGAAGAATCAAAGAAAACCATGGTCTTCGTGAGATCAGAAGAAACAGACTGGAGAGAGACAGCAAAATCGGCATTTTATTTCAGTAAATTTATCAGCCAGCATTGAGAGCATTGATACAATTTATTGTTCAAATTGTGTACAAAATGGGTGGAAGAGCTGTTTAACAATTACCAGAGCTATCAGGAGCAAACTAGAACGACAAGGGAAGTGGTTGTCCTGGTGGTATCGCCTGTGCTGAGCATTCAGCCAGGCACTGGGAAGGAGGTGGGAATCAAGGCAGACTTGGTACCCTCCATTTCACTCACACTGACCAAGAAAGTAGACTTGTGCTGAGCATTTGGGGTGGGGGAAGGGAGAAGAAGCCGTGGGAGTTTATAACAGAGGAAACCCGTGTCCTCTCAGAGGTTGGCCAAGGGATGCGTAGGAAATGACATCATGTCGAGGCCGGAAGGATGGCGAGGGTGGTGCACAGATGCAGCAAGGGGCAGGTGGACAGATTCGGACAGAACTTCGGTCTCTAAATGTTTCACTAGACTTCCCCCATCTATCTCCACTCCATTTTGTTTGTTTGTTTGTTTTGTTTTGTTTTTATCTGTGATCTGCGTTCCTTCTCTCATTCCTTTGAACACTCTGGACAGAATTTGTAAACATCTGTTTCGTGGGATTCTGTTCTTCCAATTTGTGGGTTCCACTGCTTTCATCTGCTGGCTTCCACACGCGGTTGCTTTATGGTACGATTTTCAATTCGGAGGGTCATCTACTCAGTAAAAGCATTCTCCGTGAGAAAGGAAGCCACACGGTAATTTTTGCTTGTCTCAACTTGAGAAGAAGAATCCATCCTTTTCCAGACTGACTCCCCATCTTCAGGAGTCTCCACCCAGGCTGCATGTCAGATTTCTCCTCTGTGCAGGTGTAGACGCGGGCTTTGGTTTCCCGCAGGTCAGCTTACTCTTTCAGGATCTGGTACAACAGCCAACTTTCTTACTGTTTACCTGAGTTAATGGGCAGAATTCCCTTAATTTCCATTTTAAAGTCATCACAATTGTTTTTGACTCCTAGATTTACCAAAATATATTCTGTCCAAGCTTCCCTTCCAGGGCCCGGACTCCCCTTCCAGGGCCCGGACTCCCCTTCCAGGACCCGGACTCCCCTTCCAGGACCCAGACTCCCCTTCCAGGACCCGGACTCCCCTTCCAGGACCCTGATTCCCCTTCCAGGACCCTGATTCCCCTTCCAGGACCCGGACTCTTCCAGGGTCCGAACTCCTTTTCCTGACCCCGGACTCCCCTTCCAGGACCCTGATTCCCCTTCCAGGACCCTGATTCTCCTTCCAGGATCCGGACTCCCCTTCCAGGACCCAGGCTCTCCTTGCAGGGGGCGGTTAGGATACTCCTTAGATATCTGGAAGAAACAAGACTATGTGCTGGTTATAAGCCCCTCCGTTTTCACTCCCCTCCTCCTTAGTTCTGATACTTCCGGGACTCTTCCCCTGATCTCATGCTGTTTATATGTTCCAGTTGTCATTGTGTGATTCTGTGTTTATGACAAAAGAGCCTAGGCCTGTTTCTTATCATTTCACGACTTATTGTGATAAAAATGAACATCTATTTAAAACCACTCATCAAAACACCATTCATAGTATCCTTATGATTTCTAGACACTTAGAGGACAGACAAGGGGTCAAGGGAGAGCGAAGCGAGATTGTGCCAAGGCTGGTGTATAAAGAGTTGTGCATGTCCTATTGGGAATCTAGGCTTGTGTTCAAAGCAAAGGAAAGCTCTGATAGTGCGGGAGAGTTGTCTGTAATCTGTCAATCATATTTTAAATAAATGCTGATTGACCAAGCAGGAAGTATAGGCGGGAAAACCAGACAGGAAGTAGAGGCGATGCAATGAGAACAGGAGAATTCTGGGAAGCAGGAAGCTCCCCCTACCAGTCCTGCGCAGATCACTGAAGAAGCAACATGTGAGCTGACAGCTAAAAAAGGTACCAAGCTATGTGGCTAACTTAGATAAGGATAATGGGGTAACACAAGTTAAAAGAGCTAATAAGTAGCCTGACCTAATGGGCCAATCAGTTTATAACCTAATGTAGACTGTGTGATTTTCTTTGGGACTTGCCGGCTGTGGGGTACTGGGCGGGACAGATACACCAACAAGCAGGCCCCCTTGTGTTACACTCTGAAATATTTTAAAGGTAAATCCCATTTTTTAAAATGTAGGCTGGAGAACACACTGGATCACAAAGGCTGGACATGGGAAGAAGTGGACAGCAGTACAGGGGGCTATGTTGGTCGCTTGACACAAAGTGATGCCGGCGGGTAAAATGGGGAAAAGTGAATGGATTTAAGAAATATTTAATGACCCCCTGCCTATGAATTAACTTGGGAAAGAGATATTGCTGGGTCAGAGATGGTACTCCGGTATTTGGAAGGCTTGTCCGAGCAGTTGCTAAAGCCATTTACCAAGGCAAGACATTTGTCATTAAACTTTCTCCCTCCCTCCCTCCCCCATTCTGTCTCCATAAAGGAGAAGAACAGAGTCTTCCAAAGAGTGAACTTAGAACAGAAAGAGAAGAACCTGGGGCTGACTTTGAGGAGTCCCATCAGCCAGTGGCTGGGGAGAAGTAACATCCAGCCGAGAGAGCTACAATGGAAGCAGCTGCAGGGGAGGTTATAGGAAGGTGATGCCCCTCTCTCCCTGAGGATCTATTACCAATGGACGGACAGGACACCACACTAAAGCTATGGTAGAGAGGAAAGGTTATTTATTGACGGCCAGTACTTCCAAGGATTGCAGGTAGAGGAGCAAGAACTGGCCTTGGATAGAGAGATGGACAACTCTAACTGAGAGAATGAAGAAAGGAGGGGCAGATGCACATAGAGGAAGCTTGTCTTTCATGCCCTGGCTTCCCTTCAGCCACCAAGATCTTATCGCAAATAACTCAGTCTTGCGCTGACTGCTTCTGTGGCTTATTAGACCACATTACAGAAGAGCAAATCCATGCAATGGATCCCTTCTACATACTAGCATATATATGGATATATGTATATTCATTATACATAGATAATAAAATAAGATACTGGACAGTGCATATATGCCCTATGCCTCTCTGATTTAAGCTTCTAAAATTTTCTTTTCTTTTCCCTACCTCCCTTCACAACTGTCTGCTGACCCTAAGATATGGAGATCGCCTGCATACACGCTGATCATGTCATGTGTGTGTGACCATGCTGTGGGGGTGCCTGTGGAGGTCCGAAGAGGGGTTGGGTGCCCGGGAGGTGGAGTTGGAAGTGGTTTTGAGCTATCAGACATTGTTACTGGGAACTGAACTCGGGTTTTTCCTAAGCGCGAACACTTAATTCTGGGCACTCTCCACCCCTCTCTGATTGACTGTGATTGACTTCATACTTGCATTAATTGCTAGCTCACTTGGCCTCTATAGGAAAGTATGTTAGATATGGCTAGCTTATAAGCAACAGAAATGTATTTCTGTAGGTGTGGGGATGAGAATTAAAACTCTTGATGTCGGTGTGGTTGGGTTCTGATGAGTGATTTCTTCTGGGCCACAGACTGCCTCTTCCTCATGGGTTTCTCACATGCTAGAAAGAGACACACAGCTCTCTCGGCACTGGTTAATAAGAAGGCCATTCGAGGGGGCTGGAGAGATAGCTCAGCAGTTAAGAACACTGACTGTTCTTCCATAGGACCCAGGTTCAATTCCCAGCACCCACATGACAACTAACGACTGTCTGTAACTCCAGTTCCAGGATCTGATACCTTCACACCAATGCATACAAAATAAATAAATTGAAAAAGAAAGAAGGCCATTCGAGCCTCATTCTCAGTGAGGATTAGAATTAGGATTCAGCGTATGTGTTTGGAGATGGTGAATATGAATATGTATCTGCACCCACATTATCCAATATTATTTCTGATTTTGGGGATCAGAAAAAACTTAGAGTTTTTCATGGTTTATTGACCTGGTCATTTATTTTCTCAGCTTACCTTTGGCTTCTGTTTCTTAAACCACCAGGAACTAGACTCGTATTTGTTATGTAGTAACCATTTGCTCCCAACTAAAGTCTCCTCTAAATGACCTTTCCCTACCTCCCCTCAATATCCTTTCAAGGTCTTGAAGGAGCAGTTCATTGTTCAGAGAGGATACTAACAAGGAATCAGCCACCCCCGAGTAAATATGAACAGCGACAGAAGGCGAGGCAATGTTTGCAGTTCAGCTCAATAGACTTTGCTGGCAGGAAACACCCTGCCATAATAAATCTTTGGCTTGCCGAGAGACACGGTTCAAAATAAAAAGGGAAGCAATGTTTCATATGCAGACAGGAGCACAGGAAGGGACTCTTCCGAACTTCGATTCCACTCTCCCTGACCCCTTTCAGCAGGACTTCAGCCGGGTGGAAAGACTGAAGGATTTGATACGCAGACCTGGGTTTGAATCAGAACGGTGGCTTTGGGCCAAGGACTTAAGTGCTCTATGGCTCAGTTTTCTTGTCTTCCAAATGGCAGTAATCAACCTAACAGATTTGCTGAAGAGATGAGAGAAAGCATACAAAACTTGGATCCCCTGAGGCACCAATAAGATGTCTTATTACACATGCTTCCCCTTTGCTAGTTCTTTAAAAAATGTTCTCCCCACCATGACTCACTGTGACAATGACCTGTAAAATCCCTACAGACACATATCCCCCCCCCCACTAGACTTTTCTGGAGCACAAACTAAAGCAATGTAAAAGCTTACCTGCTCTGTTGGTGGGAGAACACAGAAGGTCTGGGCAAAGGGAGAGGGCCTTTTCATAAAACTAAGCCACTGACACAGCAATTGCTTCAAGTGCACGGTTGCAGGACAGGGAGGCAAAGAAAGCTCGCTGTCTTGGCGCGTGGGCCAGAAGGAGTGCGTGGACAGCTTCCTCCCGACCTGCCGGCTTTCACCCAGGCTCTAGGTTCCCACCGTCAGGCTGCCAAGCCGGGGAAATTCTCAAAGAGCAAACCCAACAGCAGCCTGGTTGGACATCTGTTAACAGCAACAAACAACTGAACACCACTTCTGGAATCTGTAAACATTAAATGTTCTCACGGCCAGCCAAGCCTGATCTTGACTCTACCCACCAAAGACTGAACCAATGTGAGGTGCTCACCGAGGTCAACGACGAAGGGAAACAGGGATGAAGACAAGATGGCGGGAACCCTAATGTTTTTCCATGTGAGGCAGCAATTTCAACAGCTTAAAAACTTACGGGGTATGACTTTTATGTCAGCAACCTTTAATTATTTGTTCTTTGCTTCTGTTCTCGGGCATCTAAGTGCCCATTTTCTGGTTGGTGTCACAGGTACTATTTTAGTAATATCTAATTTTTTAAATAACAAACATTCACCTACTGCCCCATGCCTTTTATCTGTACCATGTATACTTTCTACTTAAGGAATTGAGTTTCTTTAGAAATGTACTACCATTTTTCTTAATACATTATTGTATTCCTAAAATGGGAAAGTTATGACAAAATATTCTAGTACTTTCTTTTCTTCTGCTTTTAGGAAGAGCCCAAGAATAAGAAAATAAAAGTGTAGATTCCAGAAATAGGAAGTAGAAATAAATCTAAAGTTGTAAGCCTAGGAGAATGAGAACCGACTGTCAGCAGCTTTCTCAGCAGCGTGAGGATTAACTATTAACAGTGGGCTATTTTGCTTTACAACCCATAGCTCTATTTACAAGGCCAAAGCATCTCTCTGCAAACTGAGAACTAGCCTACAGATATGAGCTGAGTCAACTTTTAGGAGATAGATATATGACCTCTGGGTTAGGCATTATCCCTGCTATGTGAAACTGGCAGCATCAGAGGGGAGAGCACAGGGCTTCAGTAAATATCACCTAAAAGTACTAGGGAAGACTATAGATTAATTAAGATGAAATTAAGATTAATTAATTAATTAAGATTAAATTAGACCAATTTAACTTACAAAACCTCTGTTAATGGAGATTGTAAAATAGGCAATCTGTATCTAAGTTTTACCTCGAGATTGTACAAATTCCTTTGTTTAGACCTAATGCTTGGTGCCTCTACTATAAAAAGGTTTCAGAAACCAGCCTTTTGCCACAAGTCTAACAAAATCCATCTCTGGCTGTGGTCTCAGCTCACTGATAAGGTTTTTGTGCCCCATGGAGATATTTTATTTTATTTTTTTAATTTTTGTCCTGGATTCTGGTTTCTGGAATAAAGTTTACTTCTGGTTTATTAGACTTTGGTGGTCTGTCCCCATGTTTGCGTGACCCCCCCCCAACACTTAGTAATGGGCCTGACACAAGACTAACTATTTACAAAAGTTTGAATTGAAGAGAAGAACAGTTGTGTTGAAGACACCAAAGACCATGGATGCAAGCCCAGATTATTACACCCATTTAAACAATACCTAGCCACAAATCCAGCCCTAGAGAAAGTACTAGAAGGAAAACTCCAACCCAAGAAAGTTACCTACACCCACAAAAACACAGGCAACAGATAACCTCCCACCAACAAACCCTAAAGAAGGGAAACACACAAACACTACCACCAAAAAATAACAAGAATTAACAATCACCGGTCATTAATAGCTCTTAATATCAATGGACTCAACTCATCTATAAAAAGACATAGGCTAACAGACTCGATAAAAAAAAAATCAGACTCCAACCTTCTGCTGTATACAAGAAGCACATCTCAACTTCAAAGACGGGCATTACCTCAGAGTAAAGGGTTGAGAAAAGATTTTCCAATCAAATGGACCTAAGAAACAAGTGGGTCTAACTATCCTAATATCTAACAAAATAGACTTCAAACTAAAGTCAGTTAAAAGTGATAGAGAAAGATATTTCATACTTATCACAGGAAAAATCCATCAAGATGGAATCTCAATTCTGAATCTATGTCCCCAACACAAGAGCACCCACACCTTTAAAAGAAACACGACTAAAGCTTAAATCACACATAAACCTCCACATACTAATAGTAGACTTCAACACCCCACTCTCACCAATGGACAGGTCTGCCAGCCAGAAACTTAACAGAGAAATAAGAGAACTAGCAGATATCATAACTCCAAAGGACTTAACAGACATCTATACAACATTTTACCCAAACACAAAAGAATATACATTCTTCTTAGCAGCTCATGGAACCTTCTCTACAATTGACCACAAACCCAGTCACAAAGGAAATATCGATAGATATCAAACAATTTGGAATAACTCACTGTAGCTCATCAGATCACCACTAACTGCAGAAAGCCTACAAAACCCATGGAAATTGAACAATAGCCTCATTCCTGGGTCAAGGAAGAAATAAAGAAATAAATTAAAGATTTCTTAGAATTCAACAAAAAAAAAAATGAATGTGCAACACACCCAAACCTATGGGACACTAGGCGAGTAGTGCTAAGAGGAGAGTTCATAGCACTAAGTGCCTACATAAATAAAATGGAGAAATATCACACTAGCAACTTAACAGTACACTTGTAAGCTCTAGAATAAAAAGCATTTGACTCACCTAGAAGGAGTAGATGACAGGAAATAATCAAATTGAGGGCTGAAATCAATAAAACAGAAACAAAGAAACCAATACAAAAAAAATCAATGAAACAAAGAGCTGGTTCTTCGATAGAATTAGCAAAATAGACAAACCCTTATCCAAACTTACTGAAAGGCAGAGAGAGGATATCCAAATTAACAGAATCAGAAATGAAAATGGGGACATAACAACAGACAATGAAGAAATCCAGAGAATCATTAGGTCATACTTCAAAAACTTGTGTTATACAAAATTGGAAAATCTAAAAAAAAGATGAACATTTTTCTGTATAGGTCCCACATCCCAAAATTAAATCAAGACCAGATAAATAATTTAAATAGGTCTATAACCCCTATGGAAATAGAAGAAGTCATCAAAAGTCTCCTAATCAAAAAACAGCCAGGGTCAGATAGTTCCAGCACAGAATTCTACCAGAACTTCAAAGAAAAACTAATACTAATACTCCTTAATTTTTCCACACAATAGAAACAGAAGGAATATTGCCCAGCTCTTTTTATGAGGCTACAGTTACCCTGATGCCCAAACCACACAAGGACTCAACTAAGAAAGAGAATTACATACTAATCTACCTCATGAACACTGATACAAATATATTCAATAAAATACTGGCAAACCAAATCCAAGAACACATAAAAAAAATCATTCACCATCATCAAGTTGGCTTCATCCCAGAGATACAGGGATTGTTCAACATATGAAAATCTGTCAATGTAATCCACCACATAAATAAACTGAAAGGGAAAAAAAAACATATGATCATCTTATTAGGTGCTGAAAAAGCCTTCCACAAAATTCAACACCCCTTCATGATAAAGGTCTTGGAGAGAGATCAGTGATACAAGGACCATTCCTAAACATAATAAAAACAATATACAGCAAGCCAACATCAAATTAAATGGAGAGAAACTCACAGGTATTCCACTAAAATCAAGAGCAAGACAAAGCTGTCCACTCTCTCCATATCTATTCAATATAGTACTCGAAGTTCTAGCTAGAGCAATTAAGACAGCAAAAGGAGATCACAGGGATACAAATTGGAAAGGAAGAAGTCCAACTTTTGCTATTTGCAGATGATATGATAGTATAGATAAGTGACATCCTAAATTCTTCCAAGGAAATCCTACAGCTGATAAACACCTTCAGTAATGTGGCAGGGTGCAAGATCAACTCAAAGAAAAATCAGTAGCCCTCATATTCAAATGATAAAAGAACTGAGAGAGAAACCAGAAAAACATCACCCTTACAATACCCATAAATAACACAAAAATATCTTTGGGTAACACTAATCAAAGAAGCAAAGACCTGTATGAAAAGAACTTTAAGTCTGTGAAGAAAGAAATTGAAGAAGATATCAAAAAATGAAAAGATTTCCCATGTTCTTGGATAGGTAGAATCAACATAATAAAAATGCCAATCTTACCAAAAGCAATCTACAGATTAAATGTAATCCCCCATCAAAATCCCAACACAATTCTTCACAGACCTTGAAATAACAATACTCAACTTCATAGAAAAAAAAAAACAGGATAGCCAAAACAATATTGTACAAGAAAGGAAAATAAAGAACCGACCTGTTGTAGACACAGTCCGGACACAGGGAGGGCACAGATTTGGGAACCAGTGTGACAATAGTGACCCCTGCTGGAGCCCATCTTAATTTCAACACTAGAAGTTAAATGAGGGCTCATTTAACTCATTTAACATTAAATGATTAAAGCTTCTTAATACCTGATGTTTAATTCTTCCAGAATACAATACCACGTATTTTGATCCTAGTCAATGCCGCCAGATACACCCTCAGAGAACATCTGAATTTGAAAGTTGAAATTAAGTTCAGAGCACATTTGACATTGCACATTTCCTAGACAGGGTCTGTGGTTTGCTTTAAACCACAAAGTTGTAGTTGTGAGATGACAAAGACCACCGTTCAATCCTTAGGGATGGTTATCCCAGAAGAATTTTCTGTCTCTATGAAAATATCTGTAACGTAAAGACTGTGGTGGTCAAGCAAGGTCTCTGGATTTTACAGAGATTTAAAACACTCCTCTGCGTCATGTTGTCTTGGGGGCCATGCCAATCTGAGTGGCCTGGGTAGTAAGTTTTGCTTTCTTTTTAAATATTTATTTATTATGTATACAATATTCTGTCTGTGTGTATGTCTGCAGGCCAGAAGAGGGCACCAAACCTCATTACATGTGGTTGCCGGGAATTGAACTCAGGACGTTTGGAAGAGCAGGCAATGCTCTTAACCACTGAGCCATCTCTCCAGCCCCGGTAGTAAGCTTTTCTGTCGGACTATCTTTGGATCACCAGCCCACAAATAGTAACCTGAGACTTACTGTTAATTATGAAAGCTTGGCCTTAGCTTAGGCTTGTCCCACTAGCTCTTGTAACTTTTAAAAGTTGATTTTAATCAGCTTTTCTTAATCTAAGCTCTGACAAGTGGCTTGGTTACCTCTACTCTGTACTGTATGCCTGACCGTATAGGGCCTCCTTGGTGTCTTCTGTATGACTAGATTCCTTTTTCTCTTCCTTTCTCTCCCTGGAAACCCTGTCTAGCCTTTCCTGTTTAGCTATTGACCATTCAGCTTTTTACTGAACCACGTACAGCAACACATCTTCACATAGTATACAAATATCCCACAACATTTCCTTTTTTTTTTTATTTTCGAGACAGGGTTTCTCCGTAGTTTTTGGAGCCTGTCCTGAAACTAGCTCTTGTAGACCAGGCTGGCCTCGAACTCACAGGGATTCGTCTGCCTCTGCCTCCCGAGTGTTGGGATTAAAGGCGTATGACACCACAGCCCGGCTAACATTTCCCTTTTTATCTAAATAAAAAGAAAAGCTTTTTTTTTAAAAAAAAAAAAAAACCTCTAACATAGTAAAACTATATGCAATAAGACCAATTATCAGGAAAGAATTACATTCACAATGTCCAGTCCATTTGATTTTGGCATATTCAGAGAAAATACTCTATTATATATCCTGTCTTGATGAACTTAAAGTTTTGTACCTAAGCCACTTTTGATTACAACTTGTATTACCATCCTAAAAATATATTTTAGCCCTAAAAGCATCTTCTCAGATAAAAAAACTTAAACTTTTATGTTTCTCAACCTTATAAACTTTGCATCTCTTACACAATTTTCTTCTTTGAATTTGGTAACAAGAAAACTGTAAGTATAACTATCTTGTCTTCAACCCCAATAAACACCCGAGAAGGACATACACAGGAAGTTTATGGATAAATAGGAAGTGTAGAGCAAGCAACTTCTCAAACTACAGAAATGACAGAGATGACTGACTGCCTTTTACCCTACTCTTCCCTTTTTTTCTCTTCAGAATGAGATCCCTGAATCTAATGTTTTTGGCTTAGTTTTTCCCTGACCACAACTAATAATAACTTATAACCAAGCCTTGCACTAAATGATGACAAACATCCATAACTCATCAAACAACCAAAAACTATCCACCCCACCTCTTAGGAATGTGGGCATCGCGTTCTTAAAATTACTTCCTGTTGTCTTGGGGCAACAATATTTTTATGGGACCCTGAGAAAAGTGAGGTAATGATCAAGTCCTGGGAGAGCTAGCTGTATTTTTGTTGTTGTTGTTTAGTCTCTATGTGATAGGGAAGTTCAGGGCTTATCTGAAGTCCCGACTAGGGTAGTCTGTGAAGCTGACCCATCTCAGCTAGTAACTTTGAAGCTGTGCTGCAGGTTGAATTTTGAGAAAACTTCAACAGAGGCATTCTGAGAGGATGAATCACCTGAACTACTTGTCTTCATGAGATTCTGTTCCCGCTTTTTTGAAAACACACAGCTTTTAAAGGCAACAGATATTTTTGCATTAACATAAATATGAAATGTTTGATCTGCACAAGTCAGCTAAAGGTGATTCTCGGTTTTATGTTTGAGCAAGTAAAAGACATCTCTCATCTATATACCTATGTTTGAACTATATAATCAAATTGTCATAAGAACTCTGCAACCAACAAGATTTGTCATGTCTCATCCAATTTCAGAGCTGTTTCCATACAAGAGGGATCAACACATGTCACCTGCCTTGCAGTTTTTCTTTGTTTCTTTTTTTCATGCTTGTTTCCAAGATTTTCAGGACATTTCCAACAGTCAAATCTGATCATTATTAATTTTGAAGAAATCCTTGCTCCCAGTGGAAACAAAGAATAAGCTCTTCTTCTATACAATACATTTTCTGAATTCCATTTTAAAGTTAAGACATCTCTAAAGTGTCTAGCTCGGTTTAATTCAGCAGTTCCTTTTAGAATTCCATGGCTTCATGTTCTGGCTATTAGAAATAATGCTGCTATGAATATAATTAAGCACATGTCCTTGTGGTATGATTGAGTATCTTTTGGGTATATACCCAACAGTGGTATTTCTGAGTCTTGAGATAGATTGTTTCCTAATTTTAGATGCCCCTCAACTAAAGAATGGATAAGGAAAATGTAGTACATGTATACAATGGAGTAATATACAGCAGTAAAAAATAACATCTTGAAATTTGCAGCAAATGGATGGATCTAGAAAAAAATATATTGAGTGAGGTAACCCAGACCCAAATATAGTATGCATTCACTCATAAGTGGTTTTTAGACATAAAGCAAAGAAAAACCAACCTACAGGCCATAGCCCCAGAGAAACTAGATACCAAAGAGAACCCTAAGGAAGACATACATGGATCTACATAGGAAGGTGAAAAAGACAAGCTCTCCTGAGTAAATTGGGAGCATGACGGTCATGGAGAGGGGAGGAATGAAGAGAGGGGAGTGGAGAAAAATGTATAGCTCAATTGAAAAAATTTTTTAAAAGACAAAAAAGATTTTAAAAAGAATTCCATGTCTTTCAACAGCTGGTATTGACTCAACAGCATCCAAAAAATTAAAAGTTGACAAAGTACCATACAGGATCCAAACACCCTGTGTATTTCCCATCCTTACATGGTTTATTCTTTTCAGATTACTTTACTCTTTCTTTAAAGACTTTGTTATTTTTAAGCTATTTATTTTTTATGACCATCTATAACCATTTTCCTTTTTTTCCTGTGGCTAGTTCTATCCCATTCAGGTCCACAGGCAGTGGCAGGAACAGCTTCTAACTACCCCAGCGCTGGGAAGCTGCTGGTTTCTCTGTAGTCTCTGGTCCCACAGGTTGCTCAAGTGTTTGACTATTAATGGAGGCATGCCTCTGTACTCCTCACACACCAGGCCTGCTTGACAGACCAAGGGCACCTGGAAGCCACCTCTGACTCCCCTTTTTGAATTCTTTGAACTTTCTCAGGCCCTGTGTAGATTTATGTGCCCCACCTTGGCCACCAAATATAGTAGTATTTTCTTGTTGGGACTGCCAGTCCCCAAATCATGACATGGAGATTAGTAATTATGAAAGCTTAGCCTTACTTAGGCTTGTCCCATTAGCACCTGTAACTTAAATTAACCTGTTTCTATTAATCTACGTTCTACCAGTGGCTTTTTTTTTTATAAACTTTCCTTCATTCTGTATGTCTGACTCTCTCCGTGTCTCGCTGGTGTCTCCCATGCCTTCCATGTCTTCCTATATTCATCTACCGTCTCTTTCTCTCCCCAGTTCTGCCTATTCTTTCCTGCCTAACTATTGGCCATTCAACTCTTTACTAAACTAATCAGGAGCTGTCTTGGCAAAGACACATCTTCACAGTGTACAAAGAATACCCCACCACAGGATCTCCGTGACACAGGACAGCAATGAGATAGCTAAGAGAAGCCTGGAGAGCCCACTGTTGGTGGTGCAGCAGAAACCAGAGGCCCTGAGCCAGACCAATGACTCATGGCAATGAACACATGCAAGTAAAGACAAACAGACTAAAGGGTAAACCGTGTGACTCAATGGGCCACACCACGGCTTCCATGATGAGAGTCTTCTCCTTTTTGTTAGTTTGTTTATTTTGGCTTGGCTTTGTTTCTTTGGGTTTTTTTTCTGGTTTTTCTTTTAGATTTGGCTTTGTTTTTTTTTGGGGGGGGCTACGAGGGCAGAGGGCAGATGTGAGGGGGTGGCAAGATCAGGATGCATGATGTGAAATCCTCAAAGAATCAGTAAAAGTAGAAAACAAAGAAATACAAATCAGCTATATTCAACATTTAGACAAAAATGAGTTACAGAAGCTCAAAATTTTAATAATGCCAAGTAATAAAACAGTGAGATTAAATGTCTCCCAAGACTCCCTTTATCTGACTGGTCACCATTAGCACGGTACTTTAATATTCCATGCAATGTTACTCATCCTCAGGTAGGTCCCCTATTTTCTCTCCTCCACTATATTCATATTTTTGAAATGTTTGGGTGAAGGTAGGCTTTTGTAAAGTGTCCTCCTTTCCTCTACTTTTAAACTTCACTGTTAATGCACTACAAAAAAAAAAGTTGAAAACGAAATGACGAGACTAGCCCCTCTCCTGAAGTGTTCTGACATGTGTGACTCCGAGGCCTGCGCTGTGCTCAGTGCCCAGGGCTCCCCCATCCCTTGGGGTCTCTCCAGTGTCCTTCAGTGTCCATCAGTCAGCTTTTCTCCTTTTCTACTTCATACACCTGAGATCCCCCTGCACATAGTGGGCGTGGGTGTGCGTTTTGTCACCTGTTGCAGCACCAGAAGGTGAGGGGTTCACAAAGCACACGTGCCTTCTCCTTTGCAATTTCTACAACGAGAAATAATATTGACATTTGTGCTTACTTTGCGACATGGCACTGAGGACTTCCACATCATTTTCCTTCTCTAAGTATGCAATTATGTGCCTAGCTTCTTCTTCTTTTGACCTCCTTTCTTTCTTTCTCTCTCTCTCTCTCTCTCTCTCTCTCTCCCTCTCCCTCTCTCCCACCCTTCCTTCTCCTTCCTTCCTTCCTTTTTTCCTTCCTTCCTTCCTTCCTTCCTTCCTTCCTTCCTCCTTCCTTCCTTCCTCCTTCCTTCCTTCCTTCCTTCCTTCCTTCCTTCCTCCCTCCTTCCTTCCTTCCTTCCTTCCTTCCTTCCTCTCCTCCCCCCATGTGTGTGTGTGTGTGTGTGTGTGTGTGTGTGTGTGTGTGTGTGTGTGTGTAGGGAATGCTGTTGGGCCAAAATTATCTCAGGGCCTGTACCTTGAGGCCTGTAGGACAGAGAAAAAAGCCTGTCTCAAGTTTGAAGGATAATCTCAAAGCTACTGAGTGAGGATGAGACAGCAAAATCTAAGTGGACACCCTTTCAGCCAAAGGGGAGGGCTTGGCAGTCTCTCATTGGCTGGAGGCACCCCCACATCGCACGATGTCATTTAACCTATATAAGCTGCCGCTCACAGCAATAAACTGAGCTCCTGCCTTGACTTGACTCCCTATGGTGTCTGATTGTCCTGCTTTGTGGGGCTGTGGAATGGGCGGATAGCGCACTCACCTTTCCCTGAGGAGCAAGGCTAAGGAGGCCTGGCAGAACACAGGTGTTCACAGGTTTTAAAAATCTCTTATTTTATGGAAAAGATAGTGTTCTCATCTTGCAGAAAGTGGAGGAAGGCTTAGTGAAGAGGACATGATAGAAGTCGATTTGTTTGGCGTGCTCAGACTGGAAAGGCGGATTACAGAGGTTTAGCCAAGGTCAATACTGTCAATCACACCCGGGGGTGCCACCGAGAGCTTCTCTTTTTACCCAGAAAACAGATTATTGCGGGTAGAGTTCTGGATTAATTCGTGGGCGAGCACTTGATCCGCAAACAAGTGAGGGACTTGAAGGCCCTCACAGAAACTGAAAATAGGAGGTCTGAATGGGCCTCATGGGCAGAGTCAGGGGAGTCCTGGCTCAGGGGAATATCGCTGCTAGATCAACTGTGAATGAGATTTTCACGAATCACGTGGGCCACTTGACATGGCCTCTCCTGTGGGTGCCCGCTCCTCTCCTTAACTACCCTGCGATTGTAGAGTTGATTTATGAATGTGTGGCTCTGGGGAACGCACACTTGTTACGTATGGCTTTAGGAGACAGACTGCCTGCCCTTCACCAAGGCTAGTCTGGTCGCTGCCACTGGGGAGCGTTCCCATCACTAACAACAGAGACCAACACTAAGTCCCTACGGTGGCATCGCTCCCAGGCCTTGCCTGATACCCAGTGACAGATGGATTGCACTAGAATTGTATCACCACAGAGAGAAAAAAAATAACCGAGACAACTTTCCTTCTTGCCCTGTGACATGCCTTCTGGTACGGCTATCTCTGCAGTGACAGCCCCCTCTGGCTGTGGAATCTCTTTGAAGGGTGCCTCCTTTAAGAATAATCTGGAGGGACTGTCTTGTTACTACAGAGAGATACAATGGTAGAATGGATTATCAATTATCTATGTTGTCACATGAGACTGTGAAGCTGTCCCCAGTTATAACAGATTCTGTGTATCATCCACTCATACATAGTTTGTTTTTCCATAGCTGGAGTACTTAGCTAAGAAACATGTCGGCGTTGCTGTGGTTCTTTGGTTTTCATTTTACTGTTCTATACACAGGCTCTTATTTCCAATCCCACGATGCAGTGCACATATATTCAAGTGAAGAGTAATTCTTTTAAAAAACAGGAGAAAATTCCAGGCTGTCCCTTCACCGCATACTCTCTGTGCAACAGAAACGACAGTCAGCAACGGAGCCTGATTATAAAGTGGGGAAGGCTTGTCACTGGAGAGCAGAGGGGCAGGAGGCCTTGTCTAGGAGTCAAAGCGTTCCATTGGCGCCTCTAGCATCCGGTACCCATTGCAAGGGCTCTTGGAGGATGAGAGGCAGCCAATCAGAGTAAGAGTGACTAAGAAGATACACCCACAATGCCACTCCGCTGAAGCACCAGCAAGGAGCAACTGTCAGGAGAAACTCTGTTGGTGGTTAGGAGAATGTTCGGCCACAAGAGATGGAGGCAGCAGGTGGGCTTTATGTCAGGGTGATTCGGAAGATGAGAGAGGTTTTTCTTTCCTAAAGCCTTTTCAAGGCATCGTAGGGTACCTTGTTGTGATCCCAACAGGAAAGAGGTCAAGCTGCATCCGCTCACTCCCTCTGTAAGAAAGTCGAACGTCTTTTCAGGAACACCTCTTATTTCCTTCATAGTTGTTTACTCAATGCCAAAGATGCTCAGCAAGAGGGCGTCAGAGCCGGAGTCCAATGCCCAGTGTTTCATACAGCTTCAGTGTTTAGAAAGGGATCGTCATTTTCTTTTCTGATGGAGGGTCTTGCTGTGTAGCCTAGGCTGGCTTAGAACTCATTGTCTTAATAGGTTATCCTTGAACTTGTGACCATCCTCCTGTCTCTGTCTCCTGAGAACTAGATAACAGGTACACACTACCACACCTGACTAGGAGTCGAAACCACTTCCATTTTTTTTACATGTATCGATTTTATTATTTTATATGCATGAGTATTTTACAGCATGTATGTCTGTGTACTGCCTGTGCGCCTGGTGCCCGGGGTCAGAAGAGGGTGTAGGAGCCCCGGAAGCTGGGGTTACAGATGGTTGTGAGTCACCATGTGGGTGCTAGAAACTGGACCCAGTCCTCTGCAAGAGGACCAACGGCTCTTAGCTTCAGCACTGCTCTCCAGCCTGCTATAGCCAACTGAAAAAGAGTTCCCAAGTGACACTCCCGGAAATTTATCCTCATGAGCGAAAATCTTCCCTACCAGTTCTAACGTTAGAGAGCGGTGGTCTTAATCCGGGCAGCCGGCTAAAGTCTCCTGGAAGCTTTATAGTCGTGTGGGTTCCCCTGGACAATTGCATTAGGCTCTCGGAGGGTAAGACTCTTCTTCAACTTTCCCATTTTGTTCTCCTGCACACTTGTGATCGGTGAGATATAGGTATAAACAAGAATGGGCATCGGAGTATCAACCCTGGGCCTGAAGTCGGGATGAAGGACACATGGCCTGTGTACGCGTGGTTGATTGCGCGTGCTCTTACAACATCCATAGTTGTGTGAGTAAATACAGATGTTAACTACCATGATTTGGTCATTAGACGATGTATAATATTTTAAAACCTCATGTTATCTACCATATATACTTTAGCCTATTAATTAATGTATAAATCTCAAAAATATATTATAAAAAATTATAAGGCAAGACAGTATATGTAAACATCTTTTGTTGTGCCTGACATAGGATACAGAGACAATAAATGTCAGCCTTGATACAGACTGCGTTCGTCGAGGGAGAAAGTGGGCAGAGCAATCCTTGATATCGGTCTTTCGATCTTAATAAACTGTATCTTCAGTCTTTGGTAAACCGAATGTTCTGTGCTTCTGCTTCTTAGTACAGTTGTTAGACTAATTCTCATCTTAGTGACTCGTAAGCATTGAACAAAAACTGCACCGAACCTGGCTCATGTCTTTATTGACTGTGACCCAGCTTAGCCAGTAGAACCGCTACGAAAACAGCCGTAGGGTATTCCTGGTACGTATAAACATTCTATGGTAGGTTTAGAATGTATAGATTCTGTGACCAGAATAATACTTGATGTCTATACTCTTCTGGATTCTACTGTATGATAGCATATGGTTAAGCGTCACGGTTTTGTGGGCAGGCAGGTTCAAAGGAGAGTGGAAACGACTAAAATCAGTGAGCCTAAGGCAGACACACCATCAAGGACCTTCCACTCTGTTGTGAGGGGGAGCCTCTGCCTGGACCTGACCCCACGCGTGGACCAAGGTATCCCAGAGCACAGGGATGAGGCTAGGCAGGCTAGGCTGTTGCCAATGCCTTTGTGAAATCGAGCCTGGAAGAGCCGTGGGCTACCTGCTTCTTGGGGCTGCCAGGCCTGGAGGAGGGGGGTTTGCAACCAAGAGCTAATGCGTCAGCAGTGTTAAAGCAAACATCCCTGTCCTATCTGGAGGGCTAACACTATAAATAGGCGATCTGAACATGGCTCACACCAGCCCCTTGTATAATTATCTGTCTTCACAGGCTGTGCCTGGCACGTAGGATTGAAGAGGCTGGACCAGCGCCTGACATACACAAGATACTCAAAAAGTGTTCCTTGAGCTGAACGGACCGGTGTCCTCTTCCGGGAACACTTCCTGGACTGGAACTGGATGTTAACATGGATTGGGTCTCACCAAGTGCCTGGCCCCGTACTGGGCACCGTATATAGAGATCACCTCATCCGCTTGGCAAACTCCTGTCCATCCTTCAAGATCCAGCTCAAATGTCGCCTGTTCTGTTACAGCGTCTTGACCGTCTCCAGCAAAGTCCCCTGTGCCTCTTCACTGACAGCTCTTTGCTCAACAGTCAGAAGATGCCTCGCCACACTCAACTCGGGCATATCCGCTTACCAGTCTCCCACACCGGAATGTGAGGTCATCTTGCCTTTATGAATTTATTTATTTATTTATTTTTTTGGTTAGTGAGACTTAACTTGGAACCAGTGAAGCTAAATCTTAAAGCACTCTGGCCGTTTTGCTGACTAGCGACCAAATCACATTTAATTCACTTCTTCTGAGAACTTTATCCTTACATGCATGAAGTCAGCTGACATCTTGCTATAAACAAGGAAGGGACATTTTTATGTAACTGAGAAAGAATGAATTCTCTGTTCTTACAGGTCAACTTTGCCACCTAGCAGCTAATAGGAGGTGCCTAGCATGCATACACTAGTATCTATTGTGTTACCAAGCTCATGGTCAGGATATCTATTTTATCTGACCAGTTCAACAGACTGGAGCAAAGCAAACCTTGAGTAGATTCGTACACCACACACACACACACACACACACACACACACACACACACACACACACAAATTCCTCTGAAGTGTCATCACCCCCAAATTCAACTAAATACGGACGCTGCTCACCTTCCATCAAGGTGACATCCCGATAAACCCGCCATGAATTAACAGTAACAAATCAAAAGCACACGTGATACCCGCGGCCTACTGAAAGGCCTGCCTCAGCCGCAGAAACCTGTGGAGAGTTTCGGCTTACATCTGGGCTTGTGTGACTGGCCTGTGACTCGTTGCCGCTGCAGGACCATCACAGGGCACATTGCTGGCCTGTGACCGAGTCCGTCTTAAATGTGCCTCAAAAGTTCATATGCTGAAGGCTTCCTTACCAGCCTGTGGTGCAGCCGGGAGCGGGACAGTGGGAACGTGCTCCTGAAGGTGTTACAGGCCTCCTCTCCCCTTCCTCCCTCTCCCTCCCCTCCCCTTAGAATTCTATCATTTTATCCTAAAGTTTGCCTTTCCGCTGCCATGTTTAATTTGCTGGTGTTTATCATTTTACATTAGCGCATATAGATTAGCCTAGCAACATCATCAATTATTAGCACCTATAGATTAGCCTAGTGACATCACCAATTATTAGCACATATAGATTAGCCTAGTGACATCAGCAATTATTAGCACATATAGATTAGCCTAGAGACATCACCAATTGTGTAATTGATCCCAATTGTGGGATCATTTTCAACTTTCTCCATCACAAGGTTTGTGTAGATCTTTGGAGCCCCTGTTCTGCACAAGGACCTGTGTTCAGTCCCCAGCACCCTCATAAAGCCAAGAGAGGCAACAAGCTGTCCGAACCTCCCTGCTAGAGGGTAGACACAGACAGGGCCCAAGGCTGCTCTGGCTGGTTGTCTAGCTGACACGGTGAGCTCCCGTTTTGTTGGGAGATCCATAGTAATCAAACAAACAAACATCAAATGATGGGGAGTGATGGAGGAAGACAGCTGGTACCAAGGGCTGACCTCTGACCTTCACATTACCCCACACCTACGGGACATACATACACACAGAGGTAAAATGGGAAATTTAAGTTCCCCCTGTCCCACTCATTTTACTATCAGGATAGTGAAATATACGAGACAGCTAACTTAAGAGGGAAAATGCATCTTTAGTTCACATTTCTAGAGGTCTAAGTCCAAGGTCAGGAGGCCCATTGCTTTGAGCACGTGACGAAACAACATACCATGTGGAAATGAGTGTTCCAACCACAGCACCCACCAAGAGGGAATGTTTTCCTACGCCCACCCTAAGGGGTCAGGGAGAAATTTGTTTTCCTGATAATTTTGTCTTGCTCTTATTTGGTTGTGAGGTTGACCATGTTTTCATAGCTTTATTACAAATATATATTTCTTTTCATCTTTTTTATTGGGTTGACTATTAATTTCAAGACTGACTTACAGGCAAGAAGAAATCTGGTCCTTTCCCCCATCGTCCTTCTTATCCCTTGTTGTGTTTGGATGCTCAGGGGCTTCTGTGTGGGGTTGTGCTTGATTAGACAGTACAGTATGTGCCTTGCCATTGTAAATCATTAGAGCAGAATATGCTATATAATGATGGCTATTTTAAGAAATTAGCCACCAGGGCACATAACCGTTATACCTGAGAGATGGAAAACCAACAAGAAGGGGTCGTGGTGTCAAAGTTGTCCTAAAGGCGCATTTTGGACCATGATACAAAGAGGAAGAACTCAGGCAGCTGCATACATCTTGATAAACCAAAGAAACAGATGCCAGCACCCACGGAGGCTCAGAGGACTACATACTGAGAAAGGGAGCCATGTGCAAAATGACTGGGACTCCGCAGGGTGCCTACAGTCTGAAGCAGGTCATATATGAAGTGCAGCGTGAACCTTCATGGCTCTGACAAAGCAAGGACACTCAACGCGTAGTCAGGGAAAACAGCTGATAGCAAGTGACCTGAGCCATAAGTGGTAAAAGTTTTCAGACATGGACCATAGCAAACACCACACTGTTATAAAAATGTTTATTGTTTTATCAAAAAAAAAATGTGAACATGGCAAGAAAAAAAAATCAAGTGGGGATTTTAGAGGAATGAGAATATAAGAGTGGAAATGAAAGTCCACTTGATGAGATTCGAGCTACTTTCTTATTTCCATGACATGACATGAATAAGCTACTTTCTTATTTCCATGAGCTGGCAGGAAGAGAGGGAGGTAGGACTTGCCGTAGTTCGGGTTCAGGGCTAGCGAGTCTGTCTTGGAAGAGAAGAAACAGTAGCTGGGGTTGTTGGCGGGAGCCTGGCTGTGGCCAAGGCAGGTTGCGGTGCAGCTTCTTCACATCTTGAAAAATCAGGAAGGAGAAAGCTTGGCCGGGCCTGAGGCTTATCAACAACCTAATGGTGACCCAACTTCAGTCACACCATTTGTTCCAAGTCTCTAAGAGCCCCCCCAAACAGGGCCAGCTGTGGGGGCCCAGTGTTTAAGCACGAGAGTCTGTGGAGGACATATTTGAACCAGGCTAAGATCAGGGAGAAACATTACAGGCAAAATTAGTATACCAAAAGTCAGAGCGCTGGACACTATCAAAGCCAGCATGGAAGAAAGGGCTGAAAAGCAACAAGTAAAAAGCCTGTGGCTTATGCGATATTGTTAAGATGTTTAGATCATAATCCTTAAAGAGATGAAGAGAGAAGATATGTGGGAAATGGATACTTATTTTTTTTCTAAATTTGATGCAAATTATACATCTCTAAATCTGGAAGGCTCAATAAATCCTCAAACAAAAGCATCAGTACCTGAGTATGTCATAACAAAAAATCTGAGAACTACGGAAAAGTGCTTGCTTAGTATTTGTGAGGCCTTTGGCAATCCCTGGAGCTAGAGGAAGGAAGAAGGAGGAGGTGACCTAAGTAAAAGAAGTGATAAAGGACGGTGTTCAGGCTGAAGGGGCTGGTATTCTCAACGAGGGACAGTTTACATCCTAGAGAACATCTTCCAATATCTGAAGACGTTTGTCGTGACTTTTGCTTGGCCAGCAAATGGTACATGTGTGTCTGTGTGGGGGACTGGATGTGAATGCAGTGTCCACAGAGCCAGAAGAGATCCTTGGATCCTCCGGATCTGGAGTTACAGGTGGTTGTAAACTCCGCAGCCTGGGTGCCGGGAAGCCACCTTTCATCTTTGTCACAACCCTGGCTGTCCTGGAACTCGCTCTGTAAACCAGAACTCACAGAGATCTGCCTGTCTCTGCTTTTCGGTGCTGGGGTGAAAGGCATGCGCCACCACTGCCGGGAGCAGGGTGCGGTTTTAAGCACTGAGCCCTATCTCCTGCCCTCAGTGCTGAGGTTCAGAGATACTGATAACGTAAGACAAGGAAGACCACGGAAAGTTCATATTGTAAACTTTAGAACAATAGCCACATAAATAAAAGCGGTCACACATAATGCAGTAGTGGATATAAAATGAAATATGTTTAACCCAAAAAGAGAAACCAAAAGAAGAAAAATGAACAAAGACTAGATGGGACAGGTACATAGCAAATATTAATGCCTTTGATTGAAAACAAGGTGTATTAATAATCATGGTATATTTAATAGTCTAAACACTTTCAACAGTTAAAAGGCAGAAGGCACAGGCTTAGTAAAATGCAGACTCCAACTTAATGCGATTTTCAAGGAACCTAGTTGAAAATAAAGACATAGATAGGCTGTATGATGGATGAGAAAGGATATGCAAACATAAACCTGAAGGAAGCTGATGAGGGTATATCGGTATTCATTGAGGTGTGTGTGTGGGGGGGATAGTCAGGGGTTAAGACCTCTTTGGGAGGTCCTGTATTTGATTCCCAACACCCACGGTTCTGGGAGACTCCAGGGCTCTATTATGGCCTCCAACGGCTCTCTGCAGACAGACACAGAGACAACATGCCTATACACAAAGAATCAAATCTTAAATGCCAAATGAGGCAGATTTTCAAATGAAGAGACCAAGAGGGCTATTTCACCATGTTGAAGAGTTAATTCGATTTACCCTGTGGTAGATGCGTAAATCGTAAAATGCATAAAAGATGCTCTTTTCAACTTGATTAGACCGAGACACGTACTTCACGGAGTGCCTTGTGATGGTGTTTCCAGAGATAATAAGATCATGCAGGCTTGGGGCTAATGAGAGCATCCATCCTTTGATGGACTCACAACAGCTTGGCACTATTTCAAGGCAGTGAAAGGCAGGATGCGGGTTTAGCTGGAGGAAGTGAGCCATTGGGGTTGTGACACCGGGTCTATCTCTCTCGGCCTAGTTCCTCCGTGAATCCCATCTCTTTGCTATCTGCCTGTTAAGAGGTGAACTACCTATGTTCTCCCTAAAAACCGTAAGGCCAACTAAATAATTCCTCTCAGAGTTGTCTGATCAGATGTATTGGTGAAACACGTAATCATGAAGGCGCTGCTGTGACAGGTGTGCAACCCTCCAGCTGTGGAGCGCCAAAGTGTAGGACGCAGAAACATAGAGAGTAGAATCCGTCAGAACTGGAGAGGAAAGCAGTTACATTCATTATTATAACCGGGACGTGTAATGTCCCTCCTGTACGAACAGGTTGAATAGATAGAAAGTAAGTAGTAAAACGGAGACCTTAAATTTGCTGACATCTATGGCGTTGTAACGTAAAGCCAGCCACGGAATACAACAGATTTCCAAGTGCTCTTGAACCCGTCACTAAGTCACACCATAGTCACCGGCATCAGGGCAAAGAAAATGCCAGATTATGAACATTCACACGCCCACGTTGTCTGACACTCCAAAA
Source organism: Myodes glareolus (assembly GCF_982192425.1). NCBI lineage: Eukaryota > Metazoa > Chordata > Mammalia > Rodentia > Cricetidae > Myodes > Myodes glareolus. Next base: position 34,487,263 of record NC_142052.1, on the reverse strand, counting down.
CTTACAACATTATACACAAGAACTGTTCACAGTTTCTCCCATTGCGGATTCATTTTCAAGATTAAAGCTTTTGGGTCTTTTTCTTTTTTGAGACAGGGTTTCAAGCAACCCAAGCTGGTGACAAACTCCGGCTGCTGCTGCGTTTGCCTTCATGCGCAGGATGACACGCGTGGGTCACTTAGCCCAGCTTAGATCTCGGGGAAATATGAAATCATGTCAGGTTAATAGCTTAGAGGCCAAAACTCGAATGGGATATTTCTCTGTCCTTGATCCGTTTATTGCTCATGAATTAACTTTAAATGACACGTCTATTATTTGTGTATTACATGCTTGGGTCTCTCTCTCTCTTTCTCTCTCTCTCTCTACTTCTTCACTTTTCTGCCAGTAATATACTATTTTAAATTATAGTATCATAAAAATTTTATATTCATTAATACTAGCCTACTTTACTTATTAAAATTTACTTATTTTGAAATATCTATTATCTTAAAAAAATCTGTTAAAAAACAGGAAAATCTTTAAAGCCATTATCATTTTAGTAGCCTGCATCTTGCTTTGCTTCACACCCTTTCCCAGTCGATTTTTTCTGTTTCATAATCGACACAACCAGCAATTCTCCTTTTCTTTTCCTATATTCCTGCCTCTTATTTCACTATTTATGGCTCTTACTAGTAATACTTCCCTAGAAATAATCAGTAGCTTTTACCGAGGACATCCTTAGCCTGCAGATTGCCGCGCGATGCTACACCATTAAACACAATAGCGGTAGACCACGTTTACTCCTGTTCACGAAAGACTTTTGGGCAGTGACAGACAGCGCTAATTAGAGGACTGTGGATAAATTGTGCCAAATGTATCACAGAAATTCACTAAGGATTCATTAATGTTTCCCCCTCCCTTTCAGTTCTTAATATAAGATATTAATAGATTTTGATTCTGAATCATCCTTGTATAACTGGGATGACTAATTGTATTGTGTAACTCTTTAAATGCAGAAGAGACATAGTTGTTAAAATCTAAAAATTGAAAGCGACATTCCTATTTGCTCTTAACACCAGATTTTACCATTGTTGCTAGAGTAGCTCGCTTTGGTATAAATTTTCTATCTTCACGTTTGCTCTTTAATCTGGCTTTCATTTGATTTATAATTCACTAGGTCTTCTAGTGTCTCAGAGAGCGGAGTGTTGATAAACTAAATAGGTGAACTGAGAATGTGTGAAATTTAAAATTCACGGGAGACTCCCGAGTGGGTTAAAGTCAGAGAGGATTGAGGGGTTGCACAAGGCGCAAGGCGCGGGTGACTCATGCTGCGTCTCCAAGGGCCGTCGTCTTTAGGAAGCAAAGACTTTTGTGCGGCGCTCTCATGGGAAATCACAGTTCTGAGTAATAGTCAGGATTTTTCCTACCTCTTTGATGCCCAACACCACAACAAGAATATGTTTTAAGTCTTGGCTTCTAGACTCTGTTAGACTTACTGCATCAAACTTTCTTGCTCTTCGTATTTGAGTTGTTTTCAATTTTGCGTGAGAAAGCACACCCCAGCAGCAGTGAGCAGGCAAAGTGGGAATCAGAGACTGATGCATAGTAGACGCGGACTGAAGATAAACTCCCTGTTAAACAGACGGTCAGATGAATCTGGACAGGCACCTTGGCCAGTTAACAAAGGTGACGAATCTTCAAGATGGCTGGCTTTTTCCTCACCCTCCTGATGTGAGACAAAAACCTGGTGACCTAAAACAAAGGCTTCCTGGGATCTTTCTCTGTGGCTCAATAAGTTGAAGGTCCATCGGGACACATTTATATGCACACAACTATGGGCCAATCAGTCAGCCTGTCTTTCTTCAAACTGGCTAACTCTAAATTAGGGGCAAAAGCCCTGGAGGAGACGCTAGGCCTCGGCTTCCCAAACCCCCAAGTGTTGTGGAGGGCCTTTTCTGTGTGTCTCTAAGTGTATGTCTGCCATGCGTGTGTATGTCTGCTGCTTGTGTGCGTGTTTATCTTGTGTGTGAGTGTCTGCTGTGCATGTATGTGTGTGTCTGCCGTGTGTGTGTCTACTGCGTGTGTGTCTGCTGCTTGTGTGTGTGTGTGTGTGTATCATGTGTGTCTCTGTGTGTGTGTCTGCTGCTTGTGTGCGTGTGTCTATCATGTGTGTCTGTGTGTGTGTGTGTGTGTGTGTCTACTATGTGTGTGTGTGTTTCCTCTCCCATAATAAAGGCCTGCTTGTTTGCTGGGTTCACGATTTCTCAGCTGTTAGAGATTCTTTCTCAGTCCTAGAGACTTTTTTTCCTTTTAATTCTTTAACTGGCAGAGAAAACGAACCTGATCAAGCATTCATAGAAGCTCAAGGTAGCAAGGTGCCCGAAGGAATAAGCTAGTTCTGGAGCTAGGCATGAAGGGGTTGGTGACCTTCTTCTTTAGGAAAAAAGTGTTTCCAGACTCACGATGCCCAAAAGACCAGCAGCAAGAAATAACACCAGTAATCCAGAAGATGAAAGTATATCAGTGGAACGTCTTTTAAAACAAGTAAGGATTGGCTTAATCTGCATTCTGTCACACAAGACCCATGCCGGGCAACGGAACCTCTTTTAATTTCTCTTTTTCTCTGAAGTAGTGGCTTCTGGGTATTTTTCATTGCGCCCCCGGAAAGAAACACAGCTTCCAGCGGGCACTGATGTAAAAATCTCACATCCTATTTGTCTTGACAAATGTGTGCCACCATACCACGCCCAAACACAGCTCTTCATTGTCTCTCCTAGGGGGCAGTCTGCAGGGGATATTCTATTTTCCCTTAGTGTGTATTTTCTAGAAAATTCTACATATATTAATTTCAGACAGATCTTCAAATTTATTTGTATACTTTTGCCTTCAATCTTATTTTTTTATCTTTTATTTTTATTTGCCTGAATTTTTTATGTTTTCAGTGTCTGTTGTGCACAGTTTCTCTTTCCTAGTTGGGACTCTTTTCCCTTCTTTGTCAGGGAGGAAGGAATTTTCTTCTGTGGGACAGCACAGACATCCTGTCGAAGTCCATCCCTTCTCCGTGGCGGACTTCCTTGATCATTACGTTTCTCTGCTGTGTTAAGTTCAGTTTGCGATCTGTTCCACCGTTCATTTCCTAACATGTTTAGCTAACTGCTGGCCGTCTTTCACACCGCCTTCTCTGGATACGCATGTGAGACTCAGCTATTTGCCGAACACAATGGCATTTGTTCTGTGACTTTCAGTGTGTAACAAACTATTCTTTCCCATCCTGTAGGATCCGCTTTGTTTCTTCTCCCCCCCACCCCCGCCCCAACAAAGGTCTTGTATTTGGAAGTAGGAGAAGTACTGGGTTCTATTTTGGCCATTCACTTTTGCTCCACCCCTCTGTATTTGGAGGCTGTGGTCTCAATCCTCCTAATCTGTGGATCCACCAACGGGCTTTGATAGGTCAATACTGAGCCAGCTTTGTTGAATCCTTCATGGGCCTCTAACAATGGGATTTCCTTTTTATAACAAGGGTATCGTACGCAATGCTTATGCTGTCCATCAATCGCACTGACGTTGTGGGTCAACCTCACTGATGTCACTGGTCATCAACCTCATTGATGTCATTGGTCAACCTCACTGACGTCATTGGTCAACCTCACTGATGTCATTGGTCAAATACGCTTCATTCTTGCTAGCGTCTGAAGAGAACTCCTCTGTGGTTAGCATTTTGTTTGCTATCATTTTTATTTGTAGTTTTTCTGTTTTTCATTGTTTTATTTTGACGTGGCTAATGCCTGGCAGTATCCGAGAGGCACGCACTCCCTGCGGATTGTTTCCTCTTCTTACTGTGACAGTTCCTTCCTCCGTCATGCCTTGTACTGTTTGTTTCTAGTTCAGTTCTGTCTATGGCTAACGCCAGGATCCCAGGCTTTTTCTGTTACAATTTACCGGACATGACGTTTCCACATTTCTTTCTCCTTTTCTGGCCATCTTCTTTAATATTATCCTCTGTTGTGTACATCACACCAATCACTGTACAAAAATTCACCTTATAAGATCTTCAATATTGTAAAGATTTATAATACAAATGAATATTAGAAATGGGGTGTTAATGGCTATTGGTACTGTGATTTATTATTGTATATTGAAACTTTGATAATTAATGTTTATGAGAATCCTACTCTACACCAGACACGGCATTATCACCCTTACCGCCTTGCCATGACTTCCAGTTTGCAGATACGAAACTAAAGGTTGATTGCTTTGTACTAAGAGCTTTTCAGGCTGCCTGGACAAACGTTCTGATTTAGTCACGGGTTTCAAGTTGGGAATCTTTATAATCCAGTTTCCAGACTCTCTGTCTTCCCAAATCATACCAACCACAGCTAAGAAACCTGTTATAGGGCGACTGAAACTCCACCCCACAAGTTCTGACTTGTCGAAATGTTCTTTTAGAGCGGGTATCTGGCCTATTCTGAGATTAGGGCACTATTTTATATAAATACATTCAGGGATTACCCACACCGAACAGTGAGAGTTAATAAGTATCGGATGATATTAAATTCTACAAAGTCTTTGCCATGCCATACTTTATCAAGTATTTGAATGCCACCTGTTTCTTATACTGGTTTCTGAATTTAAATGAAAAATAGATTTTTGCATACGTAAAACCTTTGAAGGATAAATTTTTACAGTACTGTAAATTTAAGTTCATGTACAAATGTCGAGATTTACTTTAAGTTTAGAGCTAGCTACTGTGGTGACTTAGTTACAGAGTTTATTTAATAAATGTGCCTTTAGACAGAACGCCTGCACAGTTCTCAGGGTTCCCAGCAGAGGGCAGAGTGTCCACGTGAAATCTAATTATACTATGGTAAAGATTTTAACCTTAATTCAGGATTCTATTTATTTTAAAACAAATTAGAAAATCGAAAAGAACTCTTTCATGTTAAAATTGCTGAAAGGACAGGCTCGTTAATTTTAAATTTAAAGAATGTAATAAATATAATTTGGAAAATTGAAAAATGAGCTAACGGCGATGCTATAACACCAGGCTGACTGTTCTCCCCACACCATCAGTAGCTGAGCAAATGGGCTTCCAAAGCACTTTGGGTCAGTAGATATTATAGCCCTTTTCCTGGTTGCCACAGCAAGCCACTGGGTCTTCAGTGGTCAAGTCAGAGCAGTGACCTGGGTCTAGGAACACATAGCGTCCTGCTATTAACCTGGGAGACAAGCATCGGCCTCATTAATTCTAGAATATTTAAAAATCTTAACACAAAGAAGTGCTTGGCATGAATTTGAGAGCAAGGGTCTCTCAAGAGAGGGCACACGGGAGTGGGTGGAGGGAGGAAAATAACGTGATTATGTTTTAATTTCTAAAATAAAAATATTTTGTTTCAACATTTTATTACATTTAAAAACAGTTCTTTGCAGAAACACATTCTGTTATTAGGCCAATGGGACCCAAGCTTTCTAAGGACAAAACTTGGAAGCATTACGAAGAGCTAAGCCTTAAGAATGGTCAGGGCCAAGATAGGGAAACTGGAGCTTGTCTTTGCCAATTCCACCTTTATCCTCAGCTCAGCAGGCCAGGTGCTTGCTTGAAGGCAAACCAGGGCGTCACAAAGGAAACTGGGCATTGGCTCTGACGAACACCAACTGAGCACACTGAGTTTTCATCCAGAGACTTTTGAAGCTTAGCTTCCTTCAGTTCCGAGTAGAAAATTTACAGCTCCTGGCGGAAGTGTATGCTTTCTTAATTCAGGGAAAGGAGGAACAGGACAGTCATGCGGAGACTAATGGCAACAATGGACCCAGGCAAGTGTGGGTGCAAACGAAGTCCCGTGGCGTGCCTATGAGGCAATCTCAATATTCTTGCACGCTACCTCACCCCTGTACCATCAATAAAAGCAAGTATTAAGTCCAGTAAAAAGAGCTAAATCAATGTGTCGTAAACTTTAGTCAGACTCAAGTCCCAGCCTTTGGGCAAAAGACTTTCGTGGGTTTTGACGGGATTAAGACATTCTTTAGAAGCTGGTTGTGATGTTACGTGTCTGTGATCCCAGCAGTGGGCAAATGATGGCGGAAGGTGGTCCAGTCTAGTCCGGGTTACGTGGTGAGTTCTAGTCCAATTTGAACTGAGAATGAGACCCTGCCTTAAAATGAGGACTATTCCTTGAATCATCCTTTTGCTCGATGAAAGCAGATGTTCCCGTGAACACTGTGTAAAAGTCACCCCTCTGGCATCAGATGACACCGGGTTCTATCTTGAGGACCCTCAAAACCTCAAGTGTGAGAGTTGAATTTATAGACACTGTCTAGAAAGTAGAAGCTCGAGTGTCAGAGGTTAGGTGCAGCTAACCCAGAATACACTTAAAGATCTGAATTTGAGGATCAGGCGGTGGTGGCGCACGCCTTTAATCTCAGGAGGCAGAGGCAGGCGGATCTCTGTGAGTTCGAGGCCAGCCTGGTCTACAAGAGCTAGTTCCGGGACAGGCTCTAAAAGTTTCAGAGAAAGATCTGAATTTGAGGAAATCACTTGTACAATTTACTGGAGGTCAAGCGGGAAAAGGAGAGGGGAGCGAATTAGTTTTGGAAAACAGATTGGCAGTTGGCTGCTCTCGGCTCGCAAAGTCCATCTCCTGGGTGAAGCCCTGAATCTGGAGTAGTTTCAGCTGAGATGAGAGGTAAGGGAGAGAGAGCTCACGGAAAACCTCGATACTTTACGGTGAAAGAGCAGGGCTCCCTCAGGAAATCACTTGTACGTTGACATAAAGGTGTAGGCTAGGGGAGGCGCCATCTTGACGCAGCCATTGCTAGCGGGGCGACGGGAGCAGAGATGAATTAATGCAGCCAAGGGATGAATGCCAGTTAAAGAAAACTGTAAGCACAGCGGCCATCGCTTGGAAAGTCTGGGAGCCTCCGCTGTTAAAGAAGCCGTTTGCTCATCCAGTAGTCAAGAAACACCGTGTAGCCCATTTGATTGTATTCCAGCTACTCGCCTAAGGAGGGCAAAGCCCCTCCCCTCAGTGAGTTCCAAGTCTACTTGGGAAGCAAGAACAAGCAAGGGAAGAAACACACGTGAGACCTGAAATAGAAGAGGCAGTTGGAGCCGGGAGGTGGGGGTGCACGCCTTTAATCCCAGCACTCGGGAGGCAGAGGCAGGCGGATCTCTGTGAGTTCGAGGCCAGCCTGGTCTACAAGCGCTAGTTCCAGGACAGGCGCCAAAGCTACACAGAGACCCTGTCTTCGAACACCAAAAAGAGGCAGCTGGGATGATGCCGGTGACGAAAGGGATAAATTTGCTCTCTGTCATGAAGTGCTGCACAGTACGGTTCTTTCCTTACTAGTGTATATTGGTTGTACAAAGTAATGGGTTTCAGTGCAACAATTTCACACACACACACACACACACACACACACTGACACACACACACACACACACACACACACACACACACACACACACACACTGGCCTTCATTCCAATCCCTTATCCTCCTGGATAGCTCTGAAGTCTCCCTTTCCATAGTATAAACACTCCCACAGGAAGCGTGACCCACAGTTCCTCTACGTAACTTTAATCCCTTAAAATTACGCTCTTTCTGCCCGAGTCCACAGATTGCCACACATTCGTAGTTGGCAGTAAACGCCACAGCATTTATGCTTCAGCTGTTGAAACCAATTACGTACTATTAAAAAGGTATGGCATCTAAAAAGAGCTATAGTTGATAATAAAAAGAAAGGTTGGCAGGAAGCCTTCAATTGCAGTAGCATAAACTGACTACTTTAGGGTCCTGTGCTCTAGGGTAGTCTAAAGAACGCTAGGGTGGTTATGAAATCGTTTCCAAAGAGCCTGTAAAGTGAAAGACCATATTCACAGCAATTCCGAAATCACTTCCTTTTTCCCTGATGTCATTTCTTCTGTGTACAATGGAGTTCTCCAGAGGATCCATGTCTCAACGTAATGCTGTTCAGTTGGTGAAAAAGGAACTTCAGAAGCGTGGCAGAAGAGGAGGAAATAAGTCAGGAAAGAGATATAGAGGGTTATATATGATCAAAGTTCATGGATATAGGAAATTGTCATGAAACCCAATACAACGGATGTTGTCCAACTAATACACAACAGTAAGAACAAAACTCTGGGGGCTACGCAGATGGAGCAGTGGTTATGGCTCTGGCAAAAGACCTAGGTTCAGTTCCTAGCATCCACCTCAGACAGCCCACAACTCCAGTTCCGGAGGACCTGGATCTATCTCAGTGGGTCCTTGCATACCTGTGATACACACACAAAAACTCCCTCCTTCTTCTCTCCCTCCTTTTCTCCCTCCTCCTCCCTCCACCCTCTCTCCCTCTTCTCCGTCTCTCTCTCACACATACACATAGGCACAAACACATATACGTAAAAATAATTATAAATGACTATCAGAAAGAAAATGTCATCAAATTCAGTGTATGTCTACTTATGCCTCTACACTAAGATTTTCCAGTTTTGAACTGCATTAAATATTGACCAATATGACCTGTACACACAAAAGATCTGTGGGAGCGTTAGTCATTTTAGGATTGTAAAGACAATGAGGGTGAGAAATTTAAGGATCACTACCTTAGGGGTCGATCTCAGCTGAAATGGCGTGCACACCTACTCAAATTTTATATGAAGGAACTAGATCACAGGGTTCATGAAAAGTGATTGTATTTGGTCCAGTGTTTTATCTCTATAACCAGACATCAGCACTAAGCACAGAGAGGGTTTTCAAATATTTCATAAAATGATAGATTCGTGCATCCATAGATATATCCACAAATGAAGGCTCTGTTAACTGACTTATTTGAGACCATCTAAAGCACCAGTTACAAACCCAAAGCCTTGTTATGGTCTCCTGTACTTTGAATGGCTGAGTTCGACAGTGCTTGGGGCTAACTTTTGACTTGTAACCTATGAGAAACACCGACAACCAGATGTCCTTCATGGGGAGTCCCCCTTTGTCACAATGTGGCAAGTTTGCGCGCTGCAGGTTTTGTTCTCGCTATCAACAACTAAACGTTCTCTGATGGAGATGGTGAGCCACCAGATAAACTATAACTTGTGCGTTTCCCCAAAATAGTTGACTATTTTGGTAACTATTCTCACCCGAATTCCTACCTGTCCCTTCCTTTATTTTTGGAAAGTTCTTGCAGGTCAGTAGTTCCCAGAATCTGGATAGAGTAAAATCATAAAGTTTTTGTTTGTTTGTTTGTTTGTTGTAACTACTTTATACTCTCCAGTGTGTTGTGAAACAGTGTGTGGGGTTTGGAATAGAGGTCAGAGAACCATGCTTGCTCCCTTGCTGATGTGCTCAGAAAACAAGGGGCCCACAAGAGCCCACCAAGACAAAGACTAACAGAAGATCTGGGAAACACACCTTGCCTCCTACCTTTCTGACCCGAGAGTGTGACCAATTGCTTTCAAAGGTGGTGACTAAGCCAAGGCCAGCAAGCTGGAAGACCAAGTTGAAGAAATTCCCCTCTGTTTACTAATCCCAATGTTACACTGCCCTGTCTCCATTATGAGAGCAGCCTCCACTCTTAGGGCCACAGGAAAGAGACACCCCCTTACCCCACCCCTGTTTCCCATATCACGGGCTTTGGGAAGTTGCTGGTTGTCACCACAAGAGAAGGAGCAGACCTTCTTGAAACTGACTGAACACTTTTAACCCGTGCACTAGGGAATGTGGGAAGCATCAGGAAGTTCCATCCATTGTTAATGTTCTAGAAGGGCATGGCCGACCCTGAATTAGCCAATGCTTGCATGCAACCAGTCCCAGAGAACACGCAGGGTGCGGTGAACCCCAGGGTCCTGACTGCTCATGATGTGATGAAGGTATTGCCTTGCGTGCGTGCGCCTGTGGACAGGCATCATACTCAAAAGACTGAGCCTATTCATCCATCACCATTGAAGTCCCGCTCAGAAGCGGCAAACTCCGGCCTGGGATTTCTCTAACTTGTCTGTTTTCTCCAAAGAAACGTGTTCTTTACACGAGACACATCACAGCATCTAAAAAAAAATGGTTGTAAACTATAGTGGGAAAGTCCTAAGTTGAGTGGAGTTCCGGGTACTCAGAACGCAGCTCAGCCTGGACAATTCCATCCTGGACAATTTGGAAGAACGGTCTCCTCTTCCAAACTGCAAGGCTCTAACTCTTAGTAGTGACCACTCAGGCCTGACCCCTGGCGACCTCCATTCTCCTCTCCCCTCAGCCTCCTGTGCTCAAGGATGCGGCCCCAGGGTTTCAGCACCCGTTCATTGCTGTTTTCAACAAGCAGTGGACAGCAAGGACAGCTAAAAGCCCACGAAAGTAGACAACGTGGTTGTAAAGGGGCTTAAAAGGCTGGGTACTTGGGAGAGCAGAAGGAAGGATGCAGGGCCGCAGCCTCTGCTGGGAATCTGTGCAGCTGGCAGAACCCTCTCTCGTTGCATTTTTGCTGCTCAGTGGATGGCAGAGAATAATGTGGAAGGCGCCAGGAGCCTCGAGTTTTAGAAATAAAGTCAGTGAGTAGGCAAATTGAAAAAAAAAATGGAACCCACAAATCATGCGAATCGACTATGTGGCAAATGACAACCTTTGTTTGCTTTTTTCCAGGGAGTAAAAAACAAAAACAAAAACAAAAAATTGAATCGTGTACTTGGGCTTGCTTCCTGGGCCTAACAAGGTTGCACGTGAAATTGCAATCCCTGGCCTTGATATGGGGAAGTTGAGGAGAATTTGCACCAAAGGGCAGGGAACAAGGAGCAAGAGCTTCAGGTGTTAGTTCCCGTAGGAAGGGGCTTACACTTCGCAACGTCTTGCTAGATTATCCGTCTCGAATCCCTACGTACGAGAAATGAAGTACTGGCCACCCCACCTTTGTCACCGAGTTCTAAGCTGCAAAGCTGAGATCCCAACTTGTGTGTCTGACTCCACAGCCTGAGCTCCCAAGCGCACTGCAGTTTGAAGCAGGTTAATAAGCGGGGCTGATTTATTTGGGGTCTACTGCAGCTTGTTTTGGGAACATGAGAACGCCACGGGGGATTCTACATTGGAAACTACTTCTTGAGATGAACTCAACTTTATAGGCCTGCCCTAATATTGTCTTGTACAAGGAGGACCTGAGCACCCCAGGGCGTCTGGTTTTCCTTAATCTTTAATGATGGGCAAATCCAGTGCATTATGGGAGGTCACTTTTTTTTTTCTCAAGAGATGACATGCCTCTTAAGCGCGTGAGGGAAACGCATTAACTTTTCAAGCTACTGCCTTGCATTTTAGTGCACCGAGGCAGTAAATGGGGTGTGCGCTGTGCAAGAATGGTGGCGACCTAAAAATAAATATTTGATACGAGCCACTGTAGTCTCTTGGGGTGGGGGGAGTAATGGGTTAAAGCGCGAAAGACTGCTCCCGGCTTCCCCGCAAGGAGGAGGGAAGCTGTGGCCTGGAAATATTCTCTGTTCCTGCTGTTCTGTTTGTTCAGCTCTTTAATAGTTCACCCTATTAGATCTTGTGGGCTCCTAAAGCCAAGGGTGAGAGTTTGATCCCTATAGAGGCCACTTAAATGCGGAGAACAAAAAGCACCATTCTCTGCCCCAGATCCCTGCCAGGTGTCTGCCCTCTGGTCAAAATGAGCCGCCGGCAAAAGGGGTGCTAACCTATGACTGTGTGGGGGACGCAACAAAGGGCACCCTCTATACGCCACTTTCTCTTTGTGTGCGCGCAGGACCTGACATAATTCATCGAGAACAGCCTGCGCTTCTGCTTTCAGCCCTAGAGGTCTGAGTCAAAAAGTGTAATCACGCTCGGGGCTCGGGGCCACTGACAAAAATCCATTCTTTGCTTATGCTAAGCGCAGCCTCCCAGCTAACGGTAGCCCCCCTGCTGGTAATAAGCAACAAAGAAGCACTTATGATTTGGCCTGTATCTTTCTGATAGACAATAGCAATACTAACTAGCTGAACCCAAGCACAGCTTTCATGGTAGCAAAAGACATTAAGCTATCAAAATAAGTTCATGTGCCCTGTAGCGTAGTGAGACTGATTTTTAATATGTACTAACAAATAAGCCATCAAAACAAACTTCTCAAATTACCCATACAACTTTTCCACCAGGTTCACAACCTTGAGCTTTTCTTTAATTCAGTCAGCTCTTCCTAATTTTTCCTTCTCTGATTGCTCAGCCCTTGCTGCAATTTTACCTCAAATATTTGCTTTACTAACAAGTAGCATGCCAACTCTCACAAGGCTGACATTTTGCATTGGAAACCTGAAGGGTAAATTCAAATTTACTAATTCAAGTTACAGCAAGAGTTTCACAAAGATGAATATGCTTTCACCACAGTTTATATTATCACACAAACTTTAATTTATCAAATGTCACATATATCTTTCACGATATGGGGATTTATTTCATTTATGAAGCAGTCCAATGAATCAGCTTCCCCTCGACTGTAACAAAATACTGCTTGGTGACTTGTGACAGACAGGGTTTTAACCTCTGACAGCGAGATTCATTGTGGAGCAGGAGCCAATCATAGATCCTGACGACACTTGTCTCATCTAAGTCGGAATATAAAAAGCCACTTGGAATACAGTATCCAGGACTCACTGGCGTGGCAGGTTGTCTCTCACACCGGACAGGCACTAAGATCTTGCTTGGCATTACTCAAAAGCAGAAGGAAGAAATCAGAGCAAGGGGGAAAAAAAGAAAAAAGAAAAGAAAAAAAGAAAAAAGACTGTGCTGCTTTGGAAATGATGCAAAAACTGCAGATGTATGTTTCTATTTACCTTTTCATGTTGATTGCTGCTGGCCCGGTGGATCCCAATGAGGGCAGTGAGCGGGAGGAGAGTGTGGAGCGAGAGGGGCTGTGCCAGGCGTGCGTGTGGAGACAAAACACGAGGGACTCCAGAATAGAAGCCATCAAAATCCAGATCCTCAGTAAACTCCGCCTGGAAACGGCTCCTAACATCAGCAAAGATGCTATTAGACAGCTTCTGCCCCGAGCTCCTCCGCTGCGGGAGCTGATCGATCAGTACGACGTCCAGAGGGACGACAGCAGCGATGGGGCTTTGGAAGACGACGATTACCACGCTACGACGGAGACAATCATTACCATGCCTACAGAGTGTAAGTAGCTCTGTGAGAGAGTACACCAACGGTTCCGCTGACGGCTGCCCTAGTGTTTATGAGAAGCAGATCTATTTTCAGGCTTTTAGCAAGCTGTTGGCTTGTATGTAAGTAGGAGAGAAAAGAGATTTTCTTTCTTTTTTTTTTCTTCTCCCCCTTCAAGATTTCCTGAGAAACATATTGACAATGAAATCTGCCTTGCTTGTTTCCTTCCGGTGCCAAATATCTCAAAGTTAATGTGCCGGCCCAGCTTTAATAGTGTGTAATTTTATGTGGAAAATGTGGAGTGCTTATGTGCTCAGCGCTAACACTCGTAAGGCAAGGACTGTGAGATACTGTAAGCGATGTTAAAACTTACAAACAGATGCAATTTACAATTGCAATTGCATCTGTTTGGCTAAAACACACATTAGTTTTCTTCCCCTCCCCCCCCCCCCCCCCCCCCGCTAACACTCCAGAAAGAAATTTGCTGGGTGTTTCTTTGAACCCTGTTCCACACGTCTGTGACTTGAAACTGTCAGCCAGGAGCTTTTGGGCTCTACAAATTAGACTATTTAAGGGCGAGAGCTTTTCCAACGAAGAGTTAAGGGAAGGCAAACATCCAATGCAATAGCGAGAGCAACGATGAAGCAGACAGGGCGAAATCACGCTCAGGACCGAGTGTCAGAAACTGCTCAGGAAACGAGCGTTGTAATCGGGAGGTTATGCTATAAATGCCTGTTTGTGCTGCGTCCACACAGCCCAGGGCTGTGTACTTCCACAGGAGCAGTGACTGATAGCCTTCTAAAACGTTTTATTCTGTGGGAGGGGGAGGACTGTTACCTATAAGAACAGCTCTGCGTCTGGGAGCTAAGCCCGTCTCAGGCAGTCCCCTTCTCCCTTCTCTCCTAAGGAAGACAGGTGGCTTGAGGGAGCCGGAGGACACGCCAGAGTGCTATGCCATGTGTCTGAGATCTGGCTTTAATGTCGAGCCTTAAACACTTACAATCAGACACGACACGCTCTCAAACCAGCCCTTCACTCAGTCCTCAGGTTATGCTACAGCAAACAATTTTCCCTTAGGATTCTGGGGTCCAACCGTTCAAGGGAAGGCCTCCCTTATTTGCACGCTGTTTGGAAAACCCAGAAGAGAAGTGATTGTTAGTGCTTAACGTTGGCTTGCCGTGGAAGTCTGGCTCCGAGGCCACTGCCTTCTGACTTTGGAGACAGCGTGAGCATGATTTCTGAGTTTTTGTGCTAATGGCTGGCTTCGTGTCGTCCCTTGGAAAGGCTGTTCCAGGGCCCGAGTGTCGCAGATGTACGAGATTGTCTGTCATTTCTGAGGCTCAGTTAAATTGCTCCCTGTGTCTCGTCCCCAGGTAATTGAGGCCTGGGGGAGGGTTCCTTCCTCCAGACTGACCGGTACAGCTGTTCAGTGAGCACAACTACTCAGATTCCCAAAGAATTCTAAGTGGATGTTCCTCCACGCTGTCTCTTGTTCTCTGAATCATCTTTCTGAATCTCTGAATCATTCTTTCACAAAATATCCCTCAGCCCATAGGTCTATGGGAGGGAGTGTATTTGTGATAATATAAGCTATCTAAGAAAAATCCAAAAAGCTGGAGCAATTATTTTCCCTGACAGTTCTTACGAGTCGTGAATGAAGGGCCACCCTAGTATTTTATTCTGAAAGGCCACATCTGTACACATTATCCCCAGCGTCTATTGTTAGGGAGTGATTTTTATTTATGTTTTCATGGGACCTAATGTCAACCATTCTTTTCTTGTTCATTTGTAGCTGATTTTCTAATGCAAGTGGATGGAAAACCCAAATGTTGCTTTTTTAAATTTAGCTCCAAAATCCAGTACAACAAAGTAGTGAAAGCCCAGCTGTGGATCCATCTGAGACCCGTGAAGACCCCCACGACAGTGTTTGTGCAGATCCTGAGACTCATCAAACCCATGAAAGACGGTACGAGGTACACTGGAATCCGATCTCTGAAACTCGACATGAGCCCAGGCACTGGCATTTGGCAGAGCATTGACGTGAAGACAGTGTTGCAAAATTGGCTCAAACAACCTGAATCCAACTTAGGCATTGAACTCAAAGCCTTGGATGAGAATGGGCAGGATCTGGCTGTAACCTTCCCAGGACCAGGGGAAGACGGGCTGGTGAGTGACAACCGAAAGCAATGCTCTCACAACACGCTGTACTTGTATTCCTCACACGAAAGGTAATAGTGAACGGATAACTCCGATTTTCTCTGCTCAAGAGGCAGACAAAATTATCTTCCACCAACTAGGCCTGTGCCCAAGAGAGTAGGTGCCAGTCACGTGGCCTGTGAAGTTCTCCCATGCAGTCTGAAAAAGGGTTGGATCATGGTTCATAATTTCATGAATCCCTTATTGGGAAGGCGATGTAATGCCTTTTTCATTGTCGGATGCACACCATATGCATAAACTTAGGACATCACCACATAGCTCTGCAGGTTCTAGAATTACTCAGGAAATTAAAACGTTTTCCCCTTTCCATTTTTTTGCTTCTCAATCCACCAAAAAATGTTGGCTTTTTTGTATAAAGTAAAAAATATTACAATTCTAATTATAATACCTTTATAAGTATAGACATACTTGATTAAATATATTCTGCTTAACATCCCCTCATAAATATGATCAGTGCTTCCAGAATGCTGAGGCCATGGGCTGTGTGTGGATCCTGTGTGGAAAGCTGCCAGTAACACTGATTTCCAACCCAGGTAGCCTTTGCCTCCTTGTTTATTTCCAAGTTATTTTAGCATCCTTGTACAGTAGTTTACATAGGGATTGCCGATTAACTAAGTAGCAAGTCGGTGATATGAGAATCCCTCATACACTATGAAATGAATAAATGCATTTCGATACCCAAGTTATTTTTATGCCTTACTGGGGCTTTTATTTACTTCTGTTCAAAACCTTGATGTGAAAGTATTTTGATTTTCATCCATTGTCAGAATTTACATCAGAATGTTATACTTCGAAGCAATACACATCTTTTTAATCCTTGGATTGAGCTTGGGAATGTGTGGTCCAGAAACCAGGTCTGTTGGGAGGGAAGCACATTGTTTGAAGTACTGCAGCTTCCTAGAGGATCTCGTTTCGTTGTATGTGCTTCTGAAACGCTACGTTCCCCAAACGACACCCTCTTTGACAACTCTCAGGCCTAGTTTTGTGATACAAGATGAAATTGCTATCAACTGTGTAAGTAGGTTCTCTTTCAAAGATAGTATTTTAATTATCAAGGTTGCTAATGGGTTAGGACTTCATTATTTAAAAGGTGGCTAACATGTTATTCCTTAGAGTTCTCCCTCTCAAGGGAAATGGCCTCCAATGCAGTAGAAGATTGAGCCTGTCAAAGAGCAAGCAAAGTCTTCTCCCCTTCCTCCTCTGCCGCCTTCTGCTGTGGCCCTGGGATTGAACCCAGGACCTTGCCCATGAGAGGTGAACCCTCTTCCACCAAGTTACCGTCATTATCAACAGTGCCGGAGGCGGCATTCATCCCTCCCGCCTTTCTCTTGCACTGTGCACACATTTCAAAGCCTCTCTTACGCGATTATCTGCTCTTGTGTCTGATAATAATACGAAAAGAAGCAAAGGTTTAACAGACGTAGCATGAACTGACCACAGGGAAGTGTCGGCTGTTGTCCTAGTCTTACATCGGCAGCATGAGAATGACGCTCCTTCTAACGAGGGCTTCTAAGGCGGGAAGGATCCCTGGCTCTGTTAACACTATTGCTCTTTTCGTTTTCACACAGAATCCCTTCTTAGAGGTCAAAGTAACCGACACGCCCAAAAGGTCCCGGCGAGACTTCGGTCTTGATTGTGACGAGCACTCCACCGAGTCCCGCTGCTGCCGCTACCCGCTCACAGTGGATTTTGAAGCCTTCGGATGGGACTGGATTATTGCACCCAAGAGATATAAAGCCAATTACTGCTCCGGAGAGTGTGAATTTGTGTTTTTACAAAAATACCCCCATACTCACCTTGTGCACCAAGCAAACCCCAGGGGCTCAGCGGGCCCCTGCTGCACGCCCACAAAAATGTCTCCCATTAATATGCTATATTTTAATGGCAAAGAACAAATCATATACGGGAAAATTCCAGCCATGGTCGTAGATCGATGCGGGTGCTCGTGAGCTTCGCGGTATGTCCAGGGCTTCCTAAGTCATGGAAGGTCTTCCCCTCAATTTTGAAACTGTGAAATTATGTACCACAGGCTCTAGGCCTTGAGTATGCGATAGTAACTTATGCACAAGCTACAGTGGAGGAACTAGAAGAGAGAATGTTTGCAATGGTAGCCATTTAACCATCCCAATAAACCATATAATAGGACATTTTATGATTTCCAGAGGTTCTGAGCTAGGAGGAGATCGAATTGCATTTATGTTCGTATATATATATCTCACAACTACAATCTAGGCAGGCAAGAACATAGCACTTCTCGTGGTCTGCCGAATTAAAGGGGTATGCTTTAAAGGTAAAGTCTTATTTCTCAACAGTTTCACTGAATATTCAAGGAAAAATCTTTATATAGCCTTTGGAGAGCGCAGGATTGTTATTCATGTACATTGTTTATTTGTATCGTACACTTGGTATGCTAAGATTCCACAGAACTGAAATGCCGGACTCTCCATACGCCCCCATTCCTATTTTAATTGGACATGGTATTACTAACCCATGGCAGTGGCGCTAATACCATGGACGGAATGGCTCCTACCAGGTTCCTCAAACAGAGCACACTCTGTAAGATACGGCCCTCCCATATCAAGCGCATTGCCGTGTAGCTCTGAGTGTGTGGATGCATTTTCTTTAAAGAAGAAATTTTTTTATTTTTATTTTTTTTTTAGAGGTCAATTTTCAATTCTCTAGCACAGTGGGAGAAACTGCTTTGTCTGAAAAGGCAGCCTAGTGTTCACTTCTAGCAAACATTCAGAATCCCGGTCTGCCTTCGTCACCTCGAAGTTTTGCGGTAAAAATCATGGAAATGACTGATTCTATCGATATTGTATAAAAGACTCTGAAACAATTGCATTTATATAATATGTATACAACATTGTTTTGTAAATAGGCGTCTCCTCTTTTTTTATTCACTTTGGTATATTTTTACACTAATGAAATTTCAAATTGTTAAGGGACAAAGACATGTCACACGTCACGGAAAAGTGACGGCTTCTATTTCAAAGAGAATTAGCAGGCTCAATAGTGGCCTCAAAAGTCCGTATGCTAAGGTTAGATGGTTATATTACAATCATTTTATATTTTTTTACAATATCAACATTCACTTATGGATTCATGGTGGCTATTTCACCTATGAGTGTGAAATTTCAGTGGTTTCCTGTCGTTGTATTCAAGCCTCAATGCTCCACTATTTTAAATATGATAAACTTTATTTAACATGCCAAAATGATTAACTCCGATATCTGAAGAAACACAAAAGTAGTGTCTCAATAAGAACAGCTACTTCTTATTTTATAGGTTGACAATGAATCTATTTCTGCATTCATTTACTTAAATTT
Organism: Myodes glareolus; assembly: GCF_982192425.1. NCBI lineage: Eukaryota > Metazoa > Chordata > Mammalia > Rodentia > Cricetidae > Myodes > Myodes glareolus. Next base: position 34,468,627 of record NC_142052.1, on the reverse strand, counting down.
TGTAAATTGGAATTTCATTGATCAAATGTACTTAAAGCTAAATGAAATTATTCATAAAATGTGTAGAGACTATAAAGTGTATTAAAGTGTTTTCACATTTTTGAAAGGCATCACGGTTTTGTGTTGTAATGATTAATTGTGGGCTTTTGAATTTTTCACTTTATTATAGAGGTTTAATGACTCAGTACAAAAGTTTGATTTAGGAACTTAAGGCATATTTCTTTAGTCCTGAGTGAAATTCCCAAAGGATTGATTTTATACATACATACAAAAGCAGAATAGTGTCTTCTCTTTTATTTCTCTCTATCTTGACCTAAAATCTGTTCATTTTGTAAATTCAATCTCAAATGCATTGTAGTTGGCAGTGGTGTATAGTCAGTCCTAGGGTTGCAGATTTTCCTGAAGTGGCGGGTACTTGGGAAACCACAATTCTTCCCTAACTATTAATGCTGCAGGCACATTTTCCTGAGTAATGGAGGCACTGATTTTCAAATTTTATGACAAAGTGATTTCAAATTCCCTAGAGATTGCCATGTACCTCCAGGAGAATGTCTGAAGCAACCCCTTTCCTCTGCGTTTTCAGTTTAGGGATTTGCCCATAATGCACTGACACAGTTTCATAGTGAGGTGCCTAAAATTCTATTGTGCTATTATTTCTGAGTGAATAAGTCATAATGAACACAAATACAACTTTAACAATTTCTACTTGCATATTATTGCATAAGAAATAGAAATCGAACTCCCAACACATTATACTGTGACGTTCACTTGTCCTAACAGCAATTATTAAAATAACCAAAGACGTGTTTTTCAGACATAAGACATGATTGCTGCCAATCTGACAAGTAGGAAATCAAGCTTTAAGTGCTGACAGATGACCCGGAGTTTGCCTGGAATGTGACATGGTACTGGAAACCCATTTTCATGGCCATTGAGTTCTAGGACACCCACTGCAAAACATAAAAGAAAATGCCACCGATTTTGTTCATCCTGGAGCGGGGTGTAAAGCGGCCAAAATGGTAGTGAATTTAGTTTATTTGTATCTAGGAATCTTGCAGAGTCTCTGGGGAAAGAGCATTTTAATGGACGGCTTTGTAGCAGATTTATCTTTGGTGCCACTTAAACCTCTCGTAAGGTAGAACGTTGAAATATGATTTTGCTATGCATTACACATCAAAATACTTCAATGAGCCTCCCATCCTCTGGGAAGCGCAGGGTGTGTTGATGGGAGTACTTTTACCTCCGGGGCTACCCGGTTTATAGACAGACATAAAATGCATGCGTAGCAATGATAGGCAAAGGTTTAACAGTTCACACCAGCCTTTCCGCTACACCAAGTGCTCTCGCTACAGAAATGCACAACTTGCCTTTCTGCTCCCAGCTGCGCGTTGCTGCAACAAGCACAGTTTTAGCAGTATAATCTCATTTGTAATAAGAGAAGTTCTTCATTGAGCACACATCATATCTGTACTTTCCTTAAGGACTGATCTCAGTACATTTTATTAAATCTAAGAACTCAGGATAGGCATAATGTCACTCATTAGAAAGAATGCATACCAAGTAGACTCAAATTTGTATGCTAAAGAGATTTGTTGGAAGTTCCACTATGAAAAGCAATACCTGATTTGATTAATTTTTAAAGTAACTATAAACCCAAAAAATTTTTTAAAAGTTACCTTTCAAATTTGTCCCTTTGTTTTCCTAATGGATTAAGGTTATTCTGGTAAAGCTTTCACTACAAGTATTCTGTTGTGTTTTTCCTAATGTCTTGTGAAAGGCCTTGATTCACAAGCCAATTTGATTATGTGGTTTTGGTCAGAGCCATCGCAGCCTTTCCCAGTGTTGCTCCCACAGACACTAACTCTGGCTAAGTCGCTGAATGTTTCTTGGCTATGGTCCCAGGGAACTCTGGATTTAGGCATTACCTTCACCCAGCCAAAACAATGTATCAACACAGGAAAATGTGACCGCATGATGTCATCGGACCCTGACAACACTGTTACCGAATTGGGAAGGCAGGTCTCAAACGGAAATCGCTAGTTTTCTCTGTATGCTAAACAGGTTTGGGGAGGAAAAGTCTGCATTGTTAGTGGAAACATTTGGAAGGTTACTGAGGCAACTGTCTGGCTTCATGCCCCAAGAATATCTTCTTGAGGAGCTGCATACTTCTGCAGTATTTCAAGTCTTGGAGTGAGGCATGCGGCTCCCTGCTCCTTATGTGAAGGGTGATGGGGGGGAAATCCCGGCCTATCTGGGCCTTGATCCTGGCCTAGTGTCGTAGCCTACACAAGATGACAGAGAAGAGCAGCAGCCAACCTCCTGTTTGCAGCTTTGTATTGGCACCAGTGAATCTGTTTCCACGTCTAGAATGTACCAGGAGCTGTGGCCAGGCATGAAGAAGGCCATAGAGTCCCAGGGTCAGAATTCAGGTTAAGGTGCGCAGAGCAGCTAGCTACATTGCCGCCCACTCATGGGCTGGGGCTTGTCTCTATCATCAAAGCAAACTGCACTTAGTGGGAGAATAACGGAGCAACAGCTCGGCCACGGAAGAGCCAGCAAAGCTGCCTCCGCTACAGAGGTGTGTGCACCCGACAGCCAGCCCTTCCCAGCTTGATCAGACATTTGACCAAAAGTCCCCATTCTGTCCAAACAAAACAAGACAGGATCACTTCCAGGAGGGACTGTGACAGAGGCTGGAATGTGACCATATGTACCGACACTGCCTTGTCTGGTCTAATACCTCATTAGTGTGCCTGGGCCTCATGCATCTTGTTCAACTGGACAGAAATAAACTCCCCGTAGAGGCTTGGGCAAGACATGGGAAGGTGTGCTTACAGGAAAAACACACGTTATCTCTGCTTTCAAAATGAGGAGCTTCAAGTTCAAGATTCTTGACCAAAAGGTGACAGTGACCAAGTCAGGAGTTATATACACAGTAGGGGAAAGGCAAACACAGAGACAGTGGTACAAAGTTGCAAACATTAACTCAGATGCAGAAAAAGATAAAAACGTTGTTTCAAAACTATTTTTAGTTTTGAACCTCAAGCTTTCTTAGGCTGTATTTAGCATTTTTGCTTTATAAACATGGCACCACGGGAAATACTTGAATGACGCGTATCTTCCAAGTTCTAGAAACCACCCGCTTCTTCTCAATTACCCCAATTTTAAAAAGAGGTATAGCATGTCTGTCCTCTCTTGTTGTGGGAGTAACTTCCGCTGCCTCAACCAATAATCACTGAAGCAGGAGCCCACAGTGCAGCGGGGAGCGACTTCCGCTCCGTCAGCCAATAGCTGCTGAAATACCAGCCCACTGGGGCGTGGTATATTTCTCTTTTAAAAAGAGAAGCAGTTCCGGATAAGGTCTCTCTTGGTTCCGGCTCTTGGTTCCGGTGCTCGGTCTCGGCTGCTGCTCCCGGCTCCTGCTCCAGCGACTAGGCTCCCTTCCTGACGGTTTATGGTGTATGTAAGTTTTACCCCCCGCCAAATAAATAACCCCTTAAAACATAACTGGTGTGGGATTGATTCGTTAATACTCTCTTAAATCCAGATCAGCCTATGCTTGTGTTGAGCATAAAAAAAAAAAAATCCTACCGATATCAGAAGCATCTTTCTCCCCAACAAATTCTCAGTCATAAGCAGCTCATTGGATCTTCACATGAAAAGATGTCAGTGAGCCACTTTCTGATTCCATTTATTCATTTAGTTATCACCTCTCTGTATTTGGTAACGAAGCCTAAGCCTAAAGTTAAAAGCTACGCACATGATATATTTCCTTTTCTTTGTGATTTTGATTGGACAAGCACTCATTGGAAAAATAGTCTAACAATTGATGTTAATTCTCACTAATAATAAGAGTGAAAAATGGTATTTTGTTAACGGGTGCATTAAATTTAATGTTAATATCTAGTGCTATTTCTAAAGACGATAGAGATTAAAACCTCTATGCGCTGTCTGTAGAGAGGACCAGAACAGACAGGGGCTTCCAGTTTGGAATGCTAGGTTAAGCAAGATTTTGCCTGGGGTTAATTCTAGTGTCTTTATGTTATTGAACTGAACCTTAATTTAGGATGTTAAGAACTAAAAGCCTAATTCACGAATATATTTTACAGTTAATGGTGCGGATTGGTTTGGAATTTCCCTATGTATGTTGTGACTATGTTTTATTACCATTGGTTAATAAAGAAGTTGCTTTGGCCTGTGGCAGGGCAGAATATATCCAGGCTGGAAAGTATATATAGAGAGAGTAGGTAGAGTCATGAAGATGATGTCATGTGGCCGCCAAAGGAGAATGACAAAGCTGGAACCTTTCTGGTAAGCGACAGCCTCATGGTGATACACAGATTCATAGAAATGGGCTAATTTAAGATGTAAGAACTAGTTAATAAGAAGCCTGAGCTAACAGACCAAACAGTGTTGTAATTAATATAATCTCTATGTAATTATTCCGGGAGGCAAAAAGTAGTCTCCAATTACAAATGGCACCAACGCGGGGCAAAAAATTCTACATAAAGCCTAAGAAAGCCTGAAAAAAAAAAAAGACTTCTAGACCCACAAAAAAAATGGGAGCCAAGTGCAGCTTTTTGGTAGCCACATTTTTTTTTTTCAGATAGGTTCTGAAAAACTTTGTGGCAAGCACAACATGACGCCTTTAAGAGAAGACTTCCTGTACTCGGCATTAGCAACAAAGACAGTGCGGTTTGTGTTGGCAGCACATAGCTCTGGCTCTTTTGAAAGTTTCTTCTACAGAACACTTAAATAGGGTTTGTGAGCAGTGTGTTCCAAATGGCTTAATGGCCACATAGACCTGCCACATCCCTGGAGCTGAGGCAGTGAGCGTGACTCTCAGAGCTGGCAGTGAACGTATCTCCACCACGTTGGACGGGGTAGAGGCCAACAGGCAGGGCCATGGAGTTGGTTCTGGCCATGCAGACTTATCGTTTTTTCTTTCTTTTTTTTTTTTAAAGGCGTTCCATGTCAGAAAAGAATTAAGGATACGCAATAAGGTACAATGTGTTTTAAAAAATGTAGGTAGGCTTGGGAGAGAGAGGAAAAAGAGTATAGACAGTTATAAAAAGAAATAAATGGTTTAAGAAAATGAAACAAAGTCTTTAAAGAGACAGTAACAGTAATATAAAAGAGTACAGTAGATTAAGGGAGTAAAAGTAATTTTAAAAAGCCACATAAAGATGGAATATACACAGAGAGTCTGGATTTTGCATATTAGGTACATTATTGTGTTTTCTTTAAATTTTTTTACTGTAAATGAGCTAGCTACAGAGAGACATTTCATTGTACAGGCTGCTAAGCTAAACCAACATATATATTTCAAAGGTATCTTGACTTCAAAATTAGTCTAAGGATATGTTACTTTTAAAAAGAGGTTCTGCTTTTGTTTCCACAGAAGATGAGAACCTGTGGATTCCTTCTAGGTTAATGTGGTTTGATGGAACAAGACCTCCCCCTCACCCTGAAAGGTATCTGTGAACCCTAGAAGTACTTTGCCCAACAAGCAGCAGGAAAGTTTGGAGAAAACTATGCCCAAATTCCCAGAATGATTGTTTATAAATGTTTGTTTTCATTTTAAGGGGGATATGATATGGAGATTTGCGTTGGTATGGATCTTGGTCTATTGATAAAGATTTAAGGTCAATTTTGTAACACAGTGTATATGTATTTCTGCTCTTGTTTAAGGTATTGTGTTTGTGCAGCTCATTTAAAAATGTAATATATAATTGAAAAATACAAATTAATAGATAGTCATCTGTAATAACCAAACTTTTAATTATGTTAGTTAGGTTTTCTAGATATATATAGAGATGTATTTCAGTTAGACAGATAATCTTCAACACTCCAAAGACCTTCAGAAGATGGCATGTAAAAGGTTTTAAGAACTTAGACTTTTCTCAATAGTGAGACATATCTGCTTCTGGCAGGACCAATTACTTCCAAAAGATGATGGGCATTGAAGAAACTCTCTATGGAATTAGACTTCAGTGTGACAAGACTAGCCATTTGGGCAAGAAATTGCTCTTGCATTGGCTGCTTGATAGTATGCTGTATGAACTGGACATGCAGGACCCACAGAAAAGTGACTGCTAAACTTTCCAAAAGATGGAATGGTCCTTCATGATTCCTGCTTCATGGAAGAAACTCCCAGACATTCTGCAGGATGCAGGAGAAAGAAACTGACGAACTTTGCCATTACAAGGCAGAACAGATCATCAATTTTCCTGCTTCATTGAAAAGCCTGCCAGATATTATGGGCCTGTAGGCTGAAGATGGATGCCCCAATGTGATAGAAGAACTTTGGGTGACTGTCCAGGCAACAAGATGTCTCTGTCAATTCTAGAGTTTTGGAAGTTGCTTACAATGTACTTCTTGTTTACTTAGGTATTATTATGTCCTTCTGGGGTCCTTGAAGAGTTAAAGACAAATAGTTATAGTTATCCTTAGATATGATAAAGGATAAATTAAATATGAAACTTTAGACTCATAAAGATAAAATAGATGATAGAGTATTTTCCTTAATTTGTCAAATGTAAATGGACTAAACATTGTAACTTTAATTCTTGCTTGATAACTGTTTTGTTATATGTCATTTTACTATGTTAAAGTTAAAACCTTCCTTTGTAATTAGATAGAAAAGGAGAGATGATGTGGAATTCCCCTCTGTATGCTGTGAATACGTTTTATTACCGTTGGTTAATAAAGAAGCTGCTTTGGCCTTTGGCAGGGCAGAATATAGCCAGACTGGAAGAGATACAAATATAGAGAGAGAGTATGTGAAGTCAGGGAGATGTCATGTAGCTGCCAAAGGAGAATGACATTGCTGGAACCTTTCTGGTAAGTCACAGCCTCGTGGCGATACCCAGCTTAATAGAAATGGGTTAATTTAAGATGTAAGAGTTAGTTAATAAGAAGCCTGAGCTAACAAGCCAACAGTGTTGTAATTAATATGGTTTTTGTGTGATTATTCTGGTCTGGCTGGCCGGGAAATGAATAAGCAGCCTCTGCTTATATCTAACTGATCAGGCCATGCCCAAATACTGTAGAAATAGAATTGGGATCAGCCAATGGTCCTGTACGTCACTTCCTCTCCCTATTTGTAAATACCCCTTTCCACATTCACAGTTCTCGGATCCTCTTCTCGTTCTGAGGTTTGCTGATGTACAAATAAATTCTGTTGAACTTGTCCAGAGTTGGTCTTCCTCTTGATTTTCCTCCTAAAACGTTATATGAAGAGAGTAAGTAACATTTATATCTATGTACAACCAAAGTTATGTTACTTTTACTCTTTTATTATTATTTTATGTGTATGAGGCTTTTGCCCACATGTACACCTGAGTGTCAAGTACACACCTATGTACCAAGAGGCTGGAAGAGGATGCTGGACCCTCTGGAACCGGAGTTAACAGATGTTTGTGAGCTACCATGTGGGTGCTGGGAATCAAACCTGGGTCTTCTACAGGAGCAGTCAGTGCTCCTAACTCCTGTTTCATGTCTTCAGTACTATATATTATTTTAAAAGTTGGAACTAACATGTTCCCAATATGGAGAAATAATTATAAAAGACATTTAATAGTATATCCAGATTTAAATTTATAAACATTATATGTGTAGATTTATACATCACTATATATATACACACTCACAAAAGAATGTTATATCTGCATCTACTTAGAAGATTTTTAGCTGCCCATAACTCCCAATTCAAGCAGAACAATCAGAAATATATTGCTTTATGTAAACCCAGATGTAAGAAAGCCTTGGGTACCAGGAAGGCAGTAGTTCAGAAACAGTAGTGAGCACCTGGACTCTTTGCCCCCCGTCTTCCTGATACCCTCTTGCTTTGCTTGGCTCCTAGGCTGTTGCTGTGGTCTCAAGATGGCTACCACAGGCTATAAGATGAATCCACTTATCAGTGAATATTTCCAGTAGGAAGGTAAGAAAATGCCCACCTTCTCACCCTGTCTTCTTCCTCTACCCAGACAATTTCCCGTCTACTTCCAAGCTTTAAAAAAGAACTCTGGGGCCTTCTTATGACAGAAAAGTTACAATATTTTTCTTTCTGAATCTGGCTTTTTAACGTAATGTGTTTTTCTCATCCATTTTCCTGCAACAGACCTAATTTTAATTTTCTTTGTAACTGAATAAAGCTCCATTTGTATATCTGCACATTTTCTTCATCTCTTCATCTGTTGCTAAACACCCCATCTAATTCCCATAGCTTGGCTATTGTATATATAAAAAGAGATATAATAAATATGGATGTGTCTCTGTAGCATGTAGGCTATATATACCCATAGTAGGCTAGCCAGGTCATGTGGTTGCTTAGATTTTGGAGGATAAATTATTTGCAGCCCCTCTAGCAATGTATTAGAGTCTGTTTGCCCCCATGTTCTCATTAGCATTTGTCATTGACTTTGTGTCTTTGTTTTCTTTTGAAGTGTTAGGGACTAGTTACATAATTACATACAGTTTTATGTAGGCCAATCAAATACGTTACCACTTAATTATATCACCACTTTTTTAACTTAAAAGTTTCCAATAATTATTGTATTATAATCACAAAGATTGGCCTGTATGTCCCCTTTTTTGCCATAATTAAAAGGCCTTTTCAAATGCATTTATAACTAAATTGCACCTTATGTTTTAATACTTATATGGTTTTGTTATTTAATATTAAAATCTTCAGTTCATCTCAATTCTCTTTCGTAGTGTAAATAGGAATAAATTTATTTTTCTTTAGATGACCTGTGGTAGTCATCCTTGCTATCTGCTCACTGCTGACTTCAAATGTGGAACTGGACTTAGTGGAGACTTGCTTAACAATCACATAGAGTCAGTGATTCAAAAAGTTAATTTTACAGACTTTAGCCTTGGAAAGAGTGGGAATATTCTTGAGATGGAAGAGCAGTCAGTAGAGATGAATGAGTGAGCAATCGGATATTTGATGTCACTGGGCTCCTAGCTAATCAGAAGCAACAGGTGTGACCCTGCCCTTATGACTTTATTCCATCAAAATCTTCAGGGAGTCCCTCTTGTATTTTAATTCTCTCTGGAGATGTTGGACCATCATGGTCAATTCTTTCAGGAGAGGGTATCCCACCACAACTGAAATTCTTTTACCCATGACTCAGCGGGAAAAATAATATACATCTCTGCTCAAATGTCACAAAGCTTCTCCCTGGTCACTCCCTGACTGACTAGTGCCACCTAATGTGGCATTGAGCCTTTCCAAACAGGGTTTTTTCCACTCTTTCCAGAGGGGTGGGAAACCAATGGCCATTAAGGCTATTGTGACATTCTTACCTCAGGAGCAGAGATCCTAAAATAGCTTAAAAAGTGGGCTACAATTAGAGCAGAGATAGAACCCATCGCATCGTGAAAATCCAGAGATCCAGCTCCCAAGCTGCTCTTTAGAAGGACTTTGTGTCTGGACTGGAGTTTTTAGCCCAGCCTGACACGGCCTCCAGGCAATGGTGTTCATACAGGAAAGCACCATTAAGACATTCTTGGCATTGAACCAGGGCAGAACCACAAATATCCCCCCTGATTCTGGCCAAGGTCAAGAATGGAATGTAGCGGGCTGGAGAGATGGCTCAGAAGTTAAGAGCATTGCCTGCTCTTCCAAAGGTCCTGAGTTCAATTCCCAGCAACTATATGGTGGCTCACAACCATCTGTAATGGGGTCTGGTGCCCTCTTCTGGCCTGCAGGCATACACGCAGACAAAATACTGTATACATAATAAATAAATAAATAGATAAGTATTTTTTAAAAAAAAAAAACAACAACAAAAAAGAATGTCAGGGGTTTCTGTCCCTAAATGCGCCTGACTCGTTTCTGTTTCTTATCCTCATCAGGAGGATGTGGAAGAGAGTGGGATCGGGTTAGAGGAAAGCAAAGCAGAAGAACCCACGCACAGACGCATGGAAACGCCTGAACGAAACACGTGACCTGGATCGCATGCAATACCAGGAAGGAACTGTTTGGAAGGCTGCAAGAGTGGGTCATCCTCTCTGCCCCAGGTTCATCTAGAAAGCACCTGAGAGAAGAGTCGGGGGGCTTCTGTGAGAATCTAGCCCAAACCCTTAAGACTTCTCATTTACTTCTAATTGTAAACGGAAGCGACAAAACTTACCATCTCAACGATTTAAAACGTGTGTAGCGGCAGTGTTAGCTGCATTCCTGCCACGGTGTAGCAAGTCTCTGTTTCTCTCCCACCTGTGGTTTTAACTGGCGGGGCGGATCGTTTCCATCAGCAAGCTCACAAGAGGAAGAATTTTAAAAATAAGATGGGATCTATTTAAAGAAAGCCGAGAAAGCCGTATTTCACCAGCTAGTTTGAGATTCCAACTCATCCCCAGTAGCAGTGGGGTAGCCCCGTGGGTCATTAGCTCGGGCTCCTGGCAAAGCAGACGATAGCTGAGCTGTCTTTCTTGCAAGGCCGGCTATGGTTTCACAGCCCCCTTCAACTGTTCCTGACTTTCACCTTACAGGTTAGAGGTAATCTTTCTATCCTGGCTGTGGGGTCTGTTCTCGAAATACATGCCCGGTCACCGCCTTTCGGATCTGAGTTGTTTGTGACCTCTCGTCTGAAAGCGCCAATCCTTGAAAACGCAGCATAGTTCTGTCCTTTCCAGTCTGCACACCATTTCCCTCCCAAGGCCCTGGCCCCGGCCTCAGGATGGCGTGGCTCTCTAGGGCTATGGCGACCCTGTGATGCAGATGTGATGCAGTATGTAAACTGTCAGTCTTCTTAAATAGATCCCGAACGGGTACGGCATTTGATACAAATGAGTATTTTTCAGGGGATTGCATCCACCTCTCAGTCTGCTTAGCTGAACAAAGATCAGTTCAGATGGTATAGAGCTGAAAGAAACCAGGTCCCAGAGGTAGACATCAGGGATGTCCTTGTGACTTCCCTCAGGGTCAAGAGACCAACCTCCTCACTATCAAGTCGCCATTTGGCTGCTTTTTTATAAAGAAATAAGGCTTCGGATTTCCTAATTTAAAGTTTATTGGGTTGTTGTATAAATTTCAGACATGGTTATGACCCGTGTTTTCTTTTATAACTTGTCAAAATTTGCTTCCTAGCACACCGAGTAATTTTTTATTTATTTATAACACACATTCAAACAAGGCCTGCACCTTTCTTGAAGGAGGTTGTGTTCGTGGCCTTCTCATACTTGATCTGCTGTCCCAGCCCACTCAGTCTCGTCTGGTGTCCTTAAGGGACACATCTAATATCCAGAAAGCACCCCACTGTGACACCCAGTCATGGTAGCTGAACGAGAACTGTTCATTATAGCATACACATCTACATCACAGAAAAACAACTAAAGAAAGTTTTCTAGTAGAATCAAAAACACCACAGAATTAAAATCAAGACCTCTCAAAATTCTGAGTAAAAAGAGATTGTCAAAGCTCTGTAATTCTTTTATGTAATCATATTATTTTACTATATTAATGGATAATATGCCTTGGATACCACTTTTTAATACTTTTGTTCCAAAATATTTAATAGCCATAGTACTTTTTAATTTATTTTTTGGTTAAATTTTTTTTATATGGTATATTTTGATCATGTTTCCCCCCCCCAGCTCCCCCCAGCCCCGCCACATCTCTACCCACTCAACTTTCTGTTCTTTCTCTCGGTGGATTTCAAGTTCCTATATAAAGAGTTTAATTTAACCAGGAAAAAAAAAAAAACCGAATCTTCTGGGACCTGCAACCTTGTCAGGCACAGGCTGACTTAGTCTTGACTTTCCTGAATCCAAACACGCTGCAAAGATTGAGTCAGCTGTACTGTGCCATGGCCCGAGGCCACATTGTGATTTTGGGAGCACACCATTGGCAAGGCTGTGTCACCGTCTGTGCAAGAGAACGCTGGCCAGGAGCTTGCCAGCAAGCAGTAGCAGGATGTCTTGATAGTTGCCTCAGTGCGTCCTACGGCTTTGAGTAATAAAAATAACCAAGGACTTCAGAACAAAGATTTATTAGTAGCAGAAATGTAAAAGTATTGGAATAGATTTTTCTTAGTACAAAGATTCACATAGAATGTATTAAACTTTTTTTTACTGAAAAAGTGTACAATTTTGGAATAGGGTTTAACCATTTATTGTAAAAAAAAAAATAAATAAACACATTCATCCCTAGAATCTAGCAAGTTCATGTCTAGGCATCTATACCCAAGACAAGTAAGCACATGCATCTAAAGTAAATGTTTTCTATCTTCAGAATGGTTTCACTTAAAGTATTACCGACAGGAAATAATGGAAACGCTGTCTAAAGGCCTAGCACATGTTGAATGGATGAATTCTTGAAGCACCTACTAAACCCAACATGACTGAACAGTTTTGAAAGGAATGAATTAGTAACACAACAGAATACCATGCATAATTCTCAGAAAACTTTTGAAAAGTAGAATGCATACAGAAAGGGATATATGCCATTTGAACTCGCTTATTCAATGACATTCGGGAAGCCTCAGAACTCGAGAAACGGAAGCAAATCAGTGGGCAGAGGAACTTCCTCCCTGCTGGCTTCCTCCCGCAGTGCCAGATCTACCTAGTGCTGCAACAGGGGCATGACGCTTTGGAGATAAGCAACTGCCTTCTTATTAGATTTGAGGATTGCTCCACAGCAAGGAATTTGTACCTGGTGTGGTAAAACTGGCCAATGGCCCACGGCTGCGGGAGTGGGGGGGGCAGTCGTTATTGTCTTGCAGAATGATCATGCAATCCTCCGTATTTATGTGTGTGCTCATAGCTTTGCCCCTTTCTCAGCCTTCCTCGGAGAAGCTTCTTTTTGTCCTGGGCAACAGTTAATATAGAGACTCAAAACTGATGGGAGAGCTGAGAAGTAACTGTGTCCAGCCCTAATGCGATCCATAACCTCCTACCCTACGACTCGCGGGGAGCATCATGGGAGATGGAGCGGAAAGGATACTCAGGCGTGCGTAGGAGTGCGGTGAGGTACTGTCTTCTGGAAATGACGTGGCCATGGCACTCATGAACGCCCAGAAGCCGGTTAGAACTCCAGCAGGCCCTGCGGTTAGGTAAGGAGCTGATCCAGGGGAGTCGTTTCTCTCTGGGGTTGTGGCCACAGGAAGGCTGCCTGCGCTCTAGTGGACAGTGCCACACCCATGGCCATCTGGGCGATATCAAATGGGCTCAGTTATTAAGAAAAGGGAGTGAGTTCGAGACTAGTTCCTGGTGTACAGGAGCTAGTTCCAGGACTGGCTCCAAAGCAACACAGAGAAATCCTGCCTCGAAAAGCGACAGAAAGAAAAAAAAGAAAAGAAGAAGAAGAAAAGAAAAGCCATGAAGGTAGAAGGGGGTTATATCGGGTTATATCGGGGGAACCTCCAGGAGGAGCTGGAGAGGAGCTTGGGTAGGTATGATCAAAATAGGTTGTTTCTATGTACGAAGTTCTCAAAGGCTATAGTGATACTTTATGTTTTAGTAAACAAAGCTTGCCTAAAGATCAGAAGGGCAAAGCTAAGCCACTAGAGGTCAGGCGCTGGTGGCATACACCTTTAATCCCAGGATTTGGGAGAGAGAGGCAGATAGAGTTCTGTGGGTTTAAGGTCACCCTGGTCTCTACAAGACCAGCGCAGGAACAAATCCAGGTGGTGGTGGCTCACACCTTTCATCCCAGTCCTAGGGAGCCACACGCCTTTAATCCCAGCACTAAAGGGCATACAAAATGGGAGGAGAGAGAGGTTTAGTCTGTTTCAGTCAGCTTAGCATGTGGTTGCCCAGCCTTGGTGGAGGTAAGACAAATTTAGTGTCTTGGCTGCTTTGCTTTTCGGGTTGAACCCCGATATCTGACTCTGGGCTTTTATTAATCATGTGACACAGGGTTAAAGAAAAATTACAGCAAAAATAAAGTAAGTTGGTGGCTCTCAGGGTATGTGGGTGTGGGGGGGGAGTGGGAGTGGGTTGGTGAAACTTACAAAGTGGTTTGATGAGAACAACTTTGGTGGGGCTGGAGTTTGAACTCAGGGCGTCACGCATGCTAGGCAGAGCTCTCCTGCGGAGCTACACCCCCAGCCCATTGTGAGAAAAAAATTTCGTAGAGATCGAATATTTCAGTGAGTTGTTCCGATTTCATCTTTACAATTAGAAAGGGCGTGTCATACTTTATATAAAGTCTGCCTCAGAAATAGATGGCTCAGGCATAGTGGGCTAGGGACCAGAGGAGCAAAACTGGCCATGGCTGACAGTGGCTAAACCTGGATGGTGAAGAGTCCCTGTATCCTCTTTAATGTTTAAACCTGATTCAGCAGAAATGCTCTTTGCACGGTCACTTGGAGGCACAAGCCATTCACAGCTCCTTATCCATCCCGCACTGTGCGCCTTTCCCCTGGATTGAGATATAAACTTTATGTAAATTTCAAAAAAAATAATTGCTTTCACATTGGATTTGAGGCCTGCTCTGCAGCGGGGAAATCACGCGGGGCCACTGCAAACCTGCTCAGAAGTCTATAGCTGGAGAGGCCGTAGGCTCGCATAGGGAAGCCACGACTATCATTTTGCTGAGTGGACGTTACGTGTCCCATAGAGTGGCTTTATCCATGTTTGTAGTTTGTGCCCACAGACGAGCCCTGCTGTCGGCTTTGGTCAGAGAAACTTCTTTTCAAGAGAGCAGCAGAAGCTGCAGAAGTTCACAGCCGATCAAAGCGGGGAGAATGGATGGCTGTTGAACGTTCAACCGTAAACAGGACATCGTCTGTGGCCCCCACAGTCAACGCTCAGGGAATAGTACAGGAAGGGGCTGGAAAGAACTTGAAGTTCCAGGAAAGAGGTAGAAAACTGTTTCCTGGGCACAGCGTGCCCGTTACACTGTTGAACTCACAGTACGTGTATAAGAACTGCACAGATTTTGGCTGCTCGAAATTCTAACATGTAGAAGGGAGGCAGGAATGGTTTCTGGGAAGGGAAGAAATGTCTTTTTCAGAGGCATAACCAGTGGTACAGTGCTGATGGTCCTGTATATAACCCCTCCCTCAGGCTTTTGTAAGCAATCCCAATGAAGTTCATGGACCACAGGGAAGACAGGCAGACAGAAGGAACTAGTATAAGCATGTATGGAAATGTCAATTATTACATATAATTAATATATTCCAGGAAAAGTGAAAATGTGTAGTTGATAACAAATGCTCAGGACTTAGAAAAATCAAGTTTATTGACAGCAACATGTATTTAGAAGGGTCTGTCGATATTTGTCTAGGATTTTAAGAACTTATATAGGCACACACTATTTATTTAAACACAATAAAAATGAAAAGAAGGAAGTTGTAATAATTCTTTTAGGCATTAAACATCTTCATATCTCTATAACATGCTGAACACACCCGAACTCCTCTGCAAAGGAGCCGGTGAGGACAGAGCCAGCAACCACAGCAGTAGCGTGAGTAACGCAAACAATATAGTGTAGAATAGAGACTGGACGTGGGTGGGAAGACATGGTAAGGATCTGCAGATACCCTAGAAAGTCGATTCAAAGTTGGCCCACCAACAGAAAGGAGAGAATGAAGGACCCATGGAGCTAAGTCTGCACGCGGTAGAGTACAGACCTGTCTAGAGTGATTGTGCAAAGCCCCAAAGGAAAACAGGGTAGTTCATTTCTAATCGACAGATCTGTGTTATCCAGTCTGAAGTGTTTCATTTACAAATATGTCTTGCTAGTGAACTTGTGAATGAATCCTGCCAACAGATAAATGAGACATCCTTACAAACTCGTAGCCGATATTGGCAAATGTTTCTGTTACCCACAAGGCAAAGCTCTGCGCATCTACCGATCTTCCTCAGTTTGAACTTGAGGCCATAATTATTTTTACGCATTTTATGGACACATTTAAGGTCTTTCCAGTTCTTCCTAACCTTCTGGGAGGAGCCTGAGAAACAGAAAATGATTACTAGCTTGAGAAGACCACACACTTATAATCGATGAACACACGAAATCATCTTGGAAGCAGCGTGATGACATTCCACCTATGGAGTGGCGGCGAGGGCACACTCAGTACTGCTGATTATGGTATGCCTTCTGTGACATGCCAAAAAAACACATTGCTGGCATGGACGGGACAAATTCATGTTTGCAGATAGACACTATCATGATCCTTTAATGATTTTTTTTAAAAAAATAATGTTTTCCTCACTACACCAGTGGGAACAGATTCTTTTCTTTCTCTTCATTACCCTATACCAACAAGAGAAGATGGCTTCAACTTCCTTCCTGACTCTCTGGTGTAGAAAGCAACATGGCCCCTTCCTTTATACATAAGAAATATCGACAAGGGTAAAAAAATAATTCTTTCAGCATTTTTTTTTGCATTAGAAATGATGCTCTTATACATTTAAGAACACACTGATACTTGTAAATTGAACTCCAAGGAAAGAATACTTTAATAGACTGGGCCACATATCCCTGCGCATAAGTAGTCACTACTTAATGCTTCTGGTTATTTGATAATTCAAATAATGGACAAAAGAATACTCCAGGGGATAGCTCCGGTGTTCCAATGAGGGGTCCCACTGTGCAAAGACAGGGGTGTGCAGGTTTAAGGGTAACCTAGTTAAGAGAACGGGCACACACAGTTTCCTCTGGCACAGCACACGCGAACCTATTTTAAAAGGCACATTAGAAGGGTGAAGGGAGTTCAGGCCAGGCAGTCCTTGGCACCTCAGTCGAGATGGCCAGCATAGTTATCAATTAATGTGTGTGTGCGCAGCGGGGGTGGGGGGAAGGGTGTTCAGCCGTGCACACACGTGTCACGCAGGGACGGTCCTGAGGCCACCACTTCGGTTTACACACGATCCTGAACACCTGTCAGAGGCTGATGCTTTCAGTCACCTCTGACTCGGGATAAACTTTAACAGGTGACAGGCTCCGGGTCAAATTACCAATTCCCTGAGGCATCTCGCCCTCCCAATCCTAAGTATTTTTGGCATGATTTATATGTTCTTTAGTTTCCTTTAATATAATTTAGAGTTAGGTCAATGCTGGTACAGTTCTTAAAATTCCTGTCAGTGTTCAGTTCCTATAAGTGGGGAAATGCCTACCATTCCATTTTCTCAATTTCCTTACGGGAAAACGGTAAACAATAAAATATAAAGGGAAGATGGTAGCAAATGTTTCAGCAAAGTGAGAGACTATTTGGAAAATTAGCATTATTTTACATTCAATCTTATATTTAACGGCCAGAGTACTGATGGATATTTTAAACCACGCACGAATACAGCATTTTTAATCCGTCCAACAATACACACCGAAGGCTGCTAATTTTTAGAAACGAGCGTCCTAAATTATGTATCGTATAACTTGAGAGCTCGCACGCAAGTCCTCGATTCTTTCTCAGCGGGCCTTCAGAAAAGACCAACCAAAAGAAGCAGAGCCAGCATTTGTCCTATTTACTAAACATAAATCATTATTCTCTCCAGGACACGGGGAGAGCAGCGCTTTGGCAAGCCTGGCGAGGCTCGGCAATGCCGCTCCCGCTGGTCCTCATTGCTCAAGCGTTCCACTTGACTGGTGATTTGTGGCTGTTTGTCTAAGGTGTTGAAGTTAAGCGAGCAACTCCTGAGAGCCTCCATTCGAGTGGGAGTCTAGTGTTTACTGATTTTTCCTAACTCTTCGTTAATTAAAGAGCAGAGTTCTAACAAAGAATTTCGACGTGGAGCCTAGAGTTTATTTTGCGCCAAATTTAAGCGTAAAAATAAAGTGTTTCAAGAGATCTCTGACATTTTAAGTAAGGGAATGGATTGTTTTATTCCTTTAACGTTGCGTGAGGTAAAAGCAGGCAATTCTACATTGGCGTATCAGAGAGCAGTAACATTTTGCCACTTCTGGGAATACTGTCTACAGTATTACAAAACTCCATTAAAGAAATTAGGAAAGCATCGAGGTCCCCTACCATTCAGGGTCTCCCTTGCCTGTCCATCCTGCTAGCCCCCTTTCCCACTGCACACTCCGTGTGAGCATAGTCACCGTTTCCAGGAAATACTGACGACTTCTACAGCTCTGAGATTTGGGCAATGGTCCCTCTTCCCTCATTGAGGCAAAGTCCTCCACCTCTGCCCTCTCCTTTCTGTCCCTCAACAGACGATGACAGCCTTCCACTTCAAGAGGACTGTGTTATCTTTGATGAGCTCTGCCCGTTACTTCTCCAGGTCTCATTCGTTACTGAATGTAGTTCGTTTGTTTTCTCGAAACCCCAGAATGCATCTCTCTACTCTGTTACTCTGTCATGCTACAAGCTAGCCACCCAGGGGACCACCATGTCTTGCCTATATAAAGAAAGAAAGACTACTTCTCTGCTTTGATATTTCTCCCTATTCAACTACATATACAGAGCGGCCCCAAGGAGCCTTTCCAAGAAGAATTCAAAAGCTACTTCATCAAACATGCGTATTGTGCCACACCCTACACATTTGGTGCATATATGAGACTAGTTAGATAGAAATGGGAAATCTACATAGGCCCTGAAAGTGGCTATGAATAACTGGTTCCAAACGGGCAGGAAATTAAGTAAATTCTCCAGATGGAATTGGATATCTGTTGTCCATTTCAGCGAACACCCAGATGAATCCTCGCTGGAGGGGGCATCCGTACCCATTAGTGTGTGACGGGAGATGATGTAGTGAGAAAAACAAAGATGGCCACCTATAGTAAGGGGGTAAGACCAGAGAGCTGGCAGTCATGAAATGGGAAGCTTGGAAAGGAATGGATATCCACATTTATTTGAATATTTTTGATAAATTTACAAAATACAGACCGTAGAATTTTCTACATAAACAACATATTACATATGTATATTTGGCAGTTGTGTACATAATATAATGGGGTAGAGATATCAAAACCTAATGCAAACAGATTATCAGGGAAACAAGTATGCAGTTGGGTATGGTACCGCATGCCTACAGTCTGGACACTTGGGAGGCTACCTTCATGTATTTAGGAGCACGCACGTGTGTGTGTGTGCGCGCGTGTATGTGTGTGTGTGTGTGTGTGTGTGCACATGTGTGTGTGTGCACATGTGTGTGTGTGTATAATATTAACTGAAGAAAGGGGCCAATAGGCCACGAATTTGAAAGACTACAGGTAAGGGGCTCCATTGGTAGGGACTGGGGGGAGGAAAGGGGGAAATTATGTAATTATATTTTCATTTCAAAGCATAAAATTTGAAAAGAAGCATAAAGAAAAGCCTCTTAAAATCTCCCACATGAATCCCATCATATTTAGCTTCTCTTTTCCCTTAAGCATTTCATGTCTAAAGCACAAGACAAGAGAACATCAAACGCTAAGTAAAGGGCAGAAAGCAAGGGAAGCCCGAAAACAAAGGAAATCTATGCAGAGAGCTAACCATAAGAAATGCCACCTTTGTTCCGGGAGTTTCTTTCAGGGTCATAAAAGCAGACGGAGCCTAGACATGCCGGCACACTCCTGTTGTTCCAGGAGCTGGTAGGTTGAGACTGGAGGATGGTGAGTTTAAGGCTAGCGTTGACTACAAGAGAGCTTGAATCAGAACAATCGAATCCAGCAGTTCAGAACTGAGTTTCACATATGAAATTCTATTTTGAGATTCTACAATGCTGGGTCTGTTTTTATGAGAGAGAGTGAAATTTAAAAATACTTTCATATTGGTAATTTCTGAATAAATATTATTATACATGAAGGAATTCAGGGCCATGTTAGACACAATGCCACAGCTTGCCATAAAACCAAATATAGTAGGCCATGACACACTCACAGTTCCTGCAAAACGTACCAGGGAAATTGAAAATCAAGCACCCCTGATGACAGACATTTATATCAGATTCACATGACTGTTCCTAATTATAAATATAGATAAACATTCCAGCATTATCCGCAAGTATGCCCTCCTATTAATACTTACTGCAATTATATATGCACATTGAAAGGCGATATACCCTTTCACCTCTCGTACACCAGCCAGAAATATTAGAATATCACCAGCTGCCATGAAGGTCACACTGAATTCTGGGTGTTAATTGCGGCAGACGTATGCAAGTCACTTAATTTAAAAGTGGGGGGGGGGGGTGATCACTTAAAATTGTTCTAAAAATTGCCCCTGCGTCAATGAAAACTAAAAACTGACTTAGGGACGGATGTCAATAATGGAAGCGCCATCTACGGAAGGTGACCAGGAGCACATAGCCTGTGAAACGCCAGAGAAACCAGTCAGCTGGGTCTCCCCATTAAGTAGCGCGCTAAGACAAAGCCACCGTGGGGTTGCCACTGACTCCATTAAGACCGCAGCCTTGCTCATGCGTGTCCCGGGCTTGGATTTGGAACATAATGTGGTATGCGGGGTGAAGGGCAAGGGTTAGGGGGCAAGAAATATTAATTACCTCTCAACAAATGGCATCGAGTATAAAGTTAATGCCAACGTACATTATCTGCTCAAGGATCAAGTTAAGTGTCTGTGTTTTAGGACAAACAGGGAAACTGCTCTTAAATTCTAATCATGGAATTTTGGACTCTGGTTAGATTGAAATATATAGTTGAGGCATTTGTTATGCAAAAAAGAAGGTATTTGTTCTATAAAAAAGATGTCTGTTATGTAAATGAATGTGAAATAATACATCCATCCTATTCTTTAAAACGCCTATAGTTTAATATTATTAGTAAAAACCTTGTGGCCTGAGACTGGTCAGGAATTTGCACTTCAGTTTCTCGCCTAAGAAGAGGAACCCGCTAGAAGCAAGGGAGTCTGCAAGGTCCTAGAGTGCAAAGGGTTCCAGAATGTTCCTTAGATTCAATCCAACAGCCTTCATCCAGCAATTATATGCCGGATGCCAGATGCATCTTGGTTTTCCGAGACAGGGTTTCTATTTAGCTTTGGAACCTGTCCTGGTACTAGCTCTTGTAGACCAGGCTGGCCTCGAACTCACAGAGATCTGCCTGCCTCTGCCTCGCGAGTGCTGGGATTAAAGGCATGCATCACCACCGCCTGGCTACACATTTCTATACTGCTCTTCCAGACGCGGCCCCTCAACACTCAGTTCCTATACACTCACATTTCTTTCCTGTTCTTTGTTTGTTTTTTCCTGATACAAGTTCTCACAACGAGCCCAGGCTGGCCCAGAACTCACCGTGTTACGCTCAACTCATCAGTCGTCTGCCTTTACCTCCCAAAGGCTGAGATTATTGACTTTCCCCACGTCCCATTTCTATCCTGGGCTCTGGAGCTTAAAAAAAAAAGAAAAAGAAAGAAATTTCTCAGACTCTGTTAGCAGCAGATTCTGGTTAGCTTCTGCTGATTGCCCGCAGCCGCGGGAGATTAGAAGGCAGGAAGAAGATTGGGGCCGGTCTTTTGTATTCTCCACGAAGGCGAAGAGCGGCCTGCTAGTTCTTGCCAGGTCAATGGTGTGACCATCAGGGCTGTGACTAACACACCTTTCTGCATGCTTCTCCCACTCTCTAGGAGTCTAACAATGTTTCTTCTGTGTACTCAAATCCCCAGGCACCATAACTGGGATTCCGGTGTCTCCTTGAACTACACCGCTGTGATACAACCACTTCCTAGGCAGCCCATGTGGGAGATTTCAGACGTTTTCTCTAAAGAAATATTTGCTTATTGAGGAAATGGGGGCGTAGTTGGAGGAAGATGAAGACCGTAAAGAAGAACTAAGGATCCAAAGACAGCTACAGCCAGATTCTGAAGTTCCTAGGCCACTAAGATTATGAAACTTTTCTGGTACTCAATAATATATGGCTCTGAATTAAGATTCGCAGACAGCGCAGTGGTTTTCAGAAAAGCGTATAAAAGATGTAGTTGTGATCTGATTAGAAAATGTGGCAAGCTAACTGCACTAGCTTCCTAGTGTAGTTATACACACACTATTTAAAAATAGATGGAGAAATAACATTCGGGATATAAATACATCATGGAGGAGTCTGATGGTGCCCAGATCTCTAAGGAGCTATCCTTTCCTTACGATATTCCACTTAAACAAAAATGATTGTTCTATTAAAAAACACAACATTTAAATTTTTGACGTATAACAAAAAGGAAGTTGGAATAGAAACCAAGACTTTTCCTGAGAATAATCAAACCCATAGTCTTACTATAAAGCTATACGTTCACTCTGTCAAAGCCCCGTATTCTTACAGCATGCGGCCTTGACTCCTCTACTCTATGATCTCATTTCCTTTGTTTTAGTCAGAGTCTCAGTGAAGTGGTTGTATCACAGCAGCCTATACTATTCTAGGTGACTGAGACTCTGGAAGATCCCTGTGCTCACTCCCTTGGCTGCGCCGAACTATCTGACCAGAGCTATTCTTTATCACGGGATAGACTAGTTAGGAAGCCCAGTGTCAACTTTAAAGGTACATTACCATTTTCCACAAGACAGTAGTAGGACATAACCATTACGATGTGCATCTCTATAAATTATGCGTAAATATAATTGACTTGAGCGGCTGCTCAAATGTCAATGCCCGTGAAGCCGTGTTGGAACCTTTTGTCCCTGTGATGCTCGCCAAAGAGAAGCCCAGTGCTGCTCCGGCATTCTCCGGCATTCTCCGGCAAGGCTTCAGCCCTCGCTCCTGAAGGGGCCCTCAACCGGCCCCTTCAGCCTGGTTCCTTCTATCCTCCCCTTAATGAAGCCAGCCTGGTTCCTTCTATCCTCCCCTTAATGAAGCAGCAGAGTAAAGAAACCGGCTCCAGCCCAGACACCAGGGAGCAGGTATATGGCAGAACTCGAGCAACTCCACTAAAGACCCAGATAGTAACCGTCGAGGATTTGAGGCTTGCTGTTTGCTGGCCACTGTCCCGGCCCTTCTGTCTGTGGACAGATGCGAATGATGGACATTCTGTGCCCTGTGCACATAACAGGAGGGTTTAATAACCAGCTCGAGGTTGCCTAGTAAATGGCGGGATCCATATTTTATTATTTTTTAAATAATAAGACACTAACTGCTTCGCCTCTTGTTTGCCAAAATGCTAAAGTGCATTATTCAATGTGAGAAAGAGTCATTTATGCGGGAGAATGGGGAGGGTAACATGAGTCAGCTAAGAAATGAATCAGGGCCAGCAAGACGGCTCAGTGAGTCAAGGCGCTTGCTGCCTTTCCTGACCCGAGCTCTGTGCCATGAGCTCACACGGCAGGAGAGACTTGCCTCCTGAAAGTTCTCCTCTAAGCTTGTGTACTGCATCATGTGCGCTCTCCCTATACACATGCACTAAGCAAATACATACATGCATATGTTCACACATGCTCGTGTAAATGTATACATAGCATTAAAATACACAGAAAATGTTGGGATATGGATCGGTTTATTGGTTCATAAACTCCTAGACCTGTACGGGGAGAGAGATTTCATAATAAACAGTAAGAATTTATCATTGTATTCCAGCAGATGTAGGTCTACTAAAACGTGTCTCTGACTGTAACATGACGGGCCAGCTTGTTGGGGTTTCTGTCCCGCCCAGTACCCCACAACCGGCAAACCCCAAAGAAAAATCACACACAGGACTCCATAAGGTTATAAACTGATTGGCCCATTAGGTCAGGCTTCTTATTAGTCCTTGTAACTTATATTAATCCATTATCATTATCTATGTTAGCCACAATGGCTCCGTACCTTTTCTCAGCTGGGCAAGTTACATGCTGCCTCTTCGGTGGTCTGCGCAGGAATGATGGAGGGACCCTCCTCCTCCATAGCCTTATTCTATTCTCATTGCCCCACCTCTACTTCCTGTCTGGTTGACCCGCCTATACTTCCTGTCTGGCCAATCAGCGTTTTATTAAAATATGATTGACAGAATACAGATAATTCTCCCACACCATCTGACAATCCACACGGACCTTCTGCGTGCCATTCATAATCTTGACCAGTAGCGTGTTCTCCCACTTAGCAGATGCGAAGATGTATTGAGGAATAATACCGAAAAAGACAGAAAGAGGCAAGATTGGACAGGAGGGATGACAGCTAGACTTGACATGCGGACCTGACAGCTTCACTTACTCATTATTGCCCATTAGGAGAGTTAAACACAAACAGCCAGGCCCTAGAATCAGTAGCACGCTAGGTCATTGGCTGTGGCCTCCCACAAACACAATGGCCTCAGGTCAAACCTCGAGAAGATTCTAAAGTCCCTCGGAGCTGAAGCTGTCAGCTAACAGTCCTTTTTTCAGGGGTGATTATAATGCCCACCCCATGACTATTGTCTGTGTGTCTGTCCCTCTCCCAGGTGCCAGGAGCTGGACCAGTTTCCTCTGCTTCATTCTCTCACTATGGTTCCTGGCCTCAGCACACCCGGAAGCAACAAAGCCTTCTGACTTTCTGAACCCATGAGCCAGAATAAACCTAATAAGCCTCCTTAGAGCTGCTTAGTTCCAGCATTTCCCAGTGATGGAGAGCCGACGCAATAAATACTCAAAGAAATGCTAAACACTGGGCAGTGGTCATGCGCATCTTTAATCCCAGCACTTGGGAGACAGAGGCAGACAGATCTCTGTGAATTCGTGGCCAGCCTGGTCTACAGAGCGAGTTCCAGGACAACCAGGCCTACACAGAGACAAACAACAGACAAAGCTAAAACACTGGCATTAATGGAATAATATATATATTATTAATATATGTAATATACAATCTGGGGAAATAACATTTTCATTGAAATTGACTAAATGGACTGATGTTTGCACTGCAGGAAGGAAGAATTTGTAAAAAGCTGCTAGATTAACAACTTAAAATGGACAAATGAACACAAATAGAAAGGTAGTTAAAGAGGAAATCCAAGTAGCCAACTGTATCCAAAGTCCTCTCTCGCACACATATCTTCCCTTCACACCGAAAGGAAGGTAGAGCCGCTACCCACTCCCCTTGCATTGACACTAACCATACGGCTTGTCTTCTGAAGACAGGGAGAATGCCACATGTCACTCCCGACCCTGGGAATTAAGAGGACTGAGAACTTCTCTTTCCACCTTCTGGAATCTGTATGTCATGTTATTTCCATCCAAGTGTAGCTGGGGAGGGGCTAAAGGGAAAAAAAGAGATGCCTGAGAAGATGACTGGGAGGAAGGGAAATCTCACGCCAGTCAAAACGCTGGTGGGATGTCGCAGTCGTTGCCTCTCAAGTGATGCTGCTGCTTAGGAGTGACAAACACACTTGTGGTTGAAAGAGAAATGGGCTTTAAGCCACAGTGAGAGGCTATTTACATGGCAGGAGTTTATTGTTTGTTTGGTAGGGGAGGGGGGTTGGGGATTGCGTCTGCTCACTGGTGTGAGCATATGGAAGCCTCAGGTTGATGTTGAGTCCCACTGGTGTGAGCATGTGGGAGCCACAGGTTGATGTTGAGTCTCATTGGTGTGAACATGTGGAAGCCTCAGGTTGATGTTGAGTCCCACTGGTGTGAGCATGTGGGAGCCACAGGTTGACGTTGAGTCTCATTGGTGTGAACATGTGGGAGCCACAGGTTGACGTTGAGTCTCATTGGTGTAAGCATGTGGGAGACACAGGTTGACGTTGAGTCTCATTGGTGTGAGCATGTGAGAGCCACAGGTTGACGTTGAGTCTCATTGGTGTGAGCATGTGGAAGCCTCAGGTTGATGTTGAGTCCCACTGGTGTGAGCATGTGGGAGCCACAGGTTGACGTTGAGTCTCATTGGTGTGAACATGTGGAAGCCTCAGGTTGATGTTGAGTCCCACTGGTGTGAGCATGTGGGAGCCACAGGTTGACGTTGAGTCTCATTGGTGTGAACATGTGGGAGCCACAGGTTGACGTTGAGTCTCATTGGTGTAAGCATGTGGGAGCCACAGGTTGACGTTGAGTCTCATTGGTGTGAGCATGTGGGAGCCACAGGTTGACGTTGAGTCTCATTGGTGTGAACATGTGCGAGCCACAGGTTGACGTTGAGTCCCATTGGTGTGAGCATGTGGGAGCCACAGGTTGATGTTGAGTCCCATTGGTGTGAGCATGTGGGAGCCACAGGTTGATGTTGAGCCTCATTAGTGTGAGCATGTGGGAGCCACAGGTTGATGTTCAGTTTCATTGGTGTGAGCATGTGGGAGACACAGGTTGACTTTGAGTCTCATTGGTGTGAACATGTGGGAGCCACAGGTTGACGCTGAGTCTCATTGGTGTGAGCATGTGGGAGCCACAGGTTGACGTTGAGTCTCATTGGTGTGAACATGTGGGAGCCACAGGTTGACGTTGAGTCTCATTGGTGTAAGCATGTGGGAGCCACAGGTTGATATTCAGTCTCTTCTTTATTGCTCTTCACCTTACTTTTTAAGGCAGGTCTCTTGCTGAACTTGGACACACATTTTCACCTAGATTTCCTGGACAGTGAGTCCTCAGGCTCCCCTTGTCTCTGCTCCCCTCCCCAGTGATGGGGTCATGGAATGTGCTCCTCTACCTGGATTGTTGTGTGTGTCCTGGGTAATCACACAGGTCTTCATGCTTGTACAAGCAGCATTTTACCTATGGAAGCATCTCCCCAATCCCCTGATCCGAGACAAAGTTGCTTCCAGATGAAAATTTGTAGTGGGTATGACTCAGTGAATGGAAGATAATAATAATTGCCAAGAAACGAAAGAAGGGACTCTTAAAGATCCTTAAATATTTATGACTTTAAAGTTTGAGAAATGTACTTGTTTGATCAAAGACAATACCATCTCTGCCGTGCCAACATTTGTTTAGGTCTGCAGCAGAGGTAAGGTTCAGAATAATAATCTCCAAAATGGTACTGTCATCATTTCCAGAGAGCCATGGGCACTTGGTTCTACTGCTTCAGGTAGAACACCATGGTTGTAGGAGCACAAGGCAGAAGAGAGCTGATCAGGATATGGCTGTCAGAAAGAAGATACAGAAACAGAGAAAGGCTAGCAGCAAGGGAGTCCTGCTTCCTCCATCTAGACCCTGCACCTCAAAAGTTTACAGTGAAATGTTCTTCACTCTCCCATCCTATCATGTGAGCTCCTTCTCGTTTCTTTGCACGTGAGGTGGAAAGGTCACTCTTCTCTTAAAGCTTAAGGTAAAACACATATAAGTGGGAATGAGACGTAGTTGAGGCAGAGGTGTCCTGATGGTTTCAAAATAAAAATTGGGGTAGACAGGATGATACCATGGAGCCTGTGACTTGCATTCAATCCCTGAGACCCACATGGCAGGCAGAAAGGACTCAAGCTGTCCTCTGACCCCCACATGTGTGTGCCCATACACTTTCATGTCATGTATCATTACTTCCAGAATTTTATCAGTCCTCCTGATTAGCATTGATTTGACCTGGTTCTTTTCTACTCTTGTGAAAAAGTCTATTTTTAGTATGTAATATTTTAGATCTACTAGAACATTAAGCCTTGGAGTAATCATGGTGAAGTCAACTATAATTTATTGGTAGTGAGGACATGCAGAATAATTTTTAAGTATATAGATTATCTGTCCTAGTAAAGTCTACTTTGAAAATCACTTAAATATAAAAAGCAGATGTTTATGTAAGTTATAAAAGTATCGCAATAACAAATATGAATAACAAAACACTAGTACTTTGTTGAAGGATGCCACTAGTTAGTTCCCAGATGCTTAGCCCTGAAATAATCAAACAGAAACTATATTAATTAAAATACTGCTTGGCCTATTAGCTCTAACTTCTTATTGGCTAACTCTTACATCTTAATTTAACCCATCTCCATTAATCCGTGTATCACCACGTGGCTGTGGCTTACCAGCTAAAGTTCCCAGCATCTGTCTCAGGCGGCGGATCCATGGCTTCTCTCTAACTCCGCCTTCCTCTTCCCGTGCTATAGGCCAAGCCAGTTTTCTTTATTCATTAACCAATTAAAACCAACACATAGGCACAAGGACCTCCCACACCAGCTCTTCAAGTCCCAACAAGGAAGACTATTTACTCTAGTTCCAGCAGAAAAGATAGAAGAAGGGACAGAGAGATGATTCAGAGGTTAAGTGTGTATGCTGCCCATGACAGGAATTCACCTGCACCTCCAGTTCCAGAGGGAACTGAAGCCTCTGTCCTTCATGGGCACCTGAACTCAAGTACACATACCTGTGCAAAGGCACCCACCTGCACACAACTAACGATAATAAAAATAAACCCACAAAACCAGGGAAGAAAAGTGTCATTGCCTACATTTGAGAAACAAAAATCTCACCACGTGATAAGCGCACTGAAGACTTGGAGGAGCAAGCAAACCCTCTTAAGTCACAGCTCTATAATATCAGGTATCAGCCCAGGGCAGAGGCACAGAGTGAGCAGAGAAGTGTCTGGACGCATAAGAGCCCCCACCTTCCCTCTCTGCTTTCCTGAGTAATCAGGAAGACAATGCTTCTCATTCCCTGGGTTTATCTCTAAGCCTGACAGGCTGCTTATTTCTCACAGCGTATCCTGCCCTTGATATTGCAGGCAAGTTTGGTTAGGAGCAATTTTTTTTTTTCGGAACGTTTAGTCTGGGTAGAACACAGTTTAGCAGAACTTGGGTTGGGGTAACAGACAGACCAGAGATACTAATCGTAGTGTGGTGTTTTCCGTTAGTACCTGGGTCTAAGCTCGATCAAGGCACCCTTAAACATGAGCCATTAGATTTCTTTCTACGCCACGCACATGTCATAAGCAGTCTTCCGGAATATACAACATAAATTTTAAAAATTTAAATTAAATGAAGTCAATAAATTCCATAGAGAAGAGAAACATGCAGAATCCTAAAGTGTTCTTGTGTATGAGGAAAAAGGATTCTTTTAATAAAAACTGCCAAATACCTAGTAATCAAGCTACCTATGAAGTATGGAATCCCTTTAAGGAAAAAAAAAAAACTAGGAAACTTCTGTTAGCTACATAAAGGACATCACTGAGGATGGTAAAGGTAGCGGGGCTGCAGTGACATGGTTGGGCTTTTGTTTTCAGGTTTTTTGTTTGGTTGGTTGGTTTTGGTTTTTTCGAGACAGAGTTTCTCTGTAGCTTTAGCGCCTGTCCTGGAATTAGCTCTTATAGAACAGGCTGGCCGACACACGGTTGTTTTATATGCACACACACTTCCAAGTTCTTAAAGATCAAACAACTGAATTGAAGCAAAGTCTATGAGAAACGGCAGTATGGTGCTCTACCAACCCCGAACCTGACAGGCAAGACCAGGTCGTTCCTCATCACAAAAGTCGTAAGAATTTGTCAATGTTCTGTAAAGGCGGAGACGAAGGAAAATCTAAGTCATCCAACTCATCCAAATTAACAACAAAGAGAGCTGACAGAAGGCAGCCGGTCCATTTGAGAACTGTAGATGCTGAATCCAAACTCCAGGGGAGTGAAGGGGGCCCCCGAGAGGGGCTACAGAGACTGGAACTGGAGAGAACCCAGGAATTTAAAGTTGAGTCACCAAGGGCTCCGAGGAAGAAGCATGTTCCAGCCCAGTGCCACGACGGACTGAGCTGGGCAAAGGGGCCCACATGCAGGCCTGTCCTCGAAAACAAATGGGTTTAACCGGTTAGGATGGGGTCTGTGGTCAAGGCTGAGAGATGAATGAAACAAGTCTTCTCTCCAAAGAGTGTCTGTAAGTGCAGGTAAATGGATGAAAGAAGAATTCCAGCATCTGAAGACCACAGAGAGGCATGTGGCATTTGGAAAATTATATACGCTTGTGAACCTGATGAATGTCAGAGGCTTGGGAATGCTTGGCCGTAGGCCTGGGGCTGCTCTTGCCATATGCTATATGCCAGAGTTCTTCCGGGTGGGCACTTGGTATGGACATAGAATTTCTCAGCTGTATTCAGAAAAGGTTTACTCATTCCCAGTGGCAAGCAGTGCTTGTGGCAGAGGCGCTGCTGGGGTAGCAACTCCCCCAAGACCAGCTGGACGAAGAAACCCGATGGCTACCCGACTTACCTGAAGTTGCTGCTCTGAGACGGACAATCCTGTTCTTGTATGATGGAGAAGCAACAGATGCAAGTTACTCACTCCTGGGATAAAGTCATCCGTGCACATGGGAGGCAGGAGGGCTCTGGGGAAAGGGAATTTGGCCGAATGTTAAAACTGATTACTGGGCTGGAGAGGTGGCTCAGTGGTTAAGAGCATTGCCTGCTCTTCCAAAGGTCCTGAGTTCGATACCTAGCAACCACATGGTGGCTCACAACCTCTTCTGGCCTGTAGGCGTACACACAGATAGAATATTGTATACATAATAAATAAATAGTTTTTTTTTTACTGATTAATGTATTCTCCTGCGTCCACACAAACCCATCTGTAGACAACACAAGTCTCATTGGCTCAGAGCATTTAAGCATACATAGTTTCTGTCTATTAATGCCACATTGGTAAGTGACACAGATGAGTAACAATTCCTAGAAAGTCACGGTTAAGCTTTAATAAGAGAGATATCATGCCAATACCTTACAGGGAAGAGAAAGTACACAGAAAAAACCAGCCTAGTTACTAAACGAAGACACAAACGCCTCTAGCAACACTCTATGGTGGGGGAGAAGATACACTCCAAACCGGTCCATTACCCGAAAGGTCTAGCTTTCCACTGAAATGATAAATTCATGCCCTAAAATCACAAGATAGGAACTTACAAAGGGAAAAAAATAATGCAATTAATGGTAGCTGGTTCTGAGCAGCCTCGGGCACCCGAGATGTGATTAACAAGGTATCTCAGGTAACTGAAGGGAGGAAGGGCTTGTTCTGATCCACAGTGCTCAGTCACGGTGGGAAAACCAAGGCTGTAGGAGCTTCGGGTCATATTGCACCTGCAGCAAAGAGGCAGAGAGCAAATTAAAATACACACCTGCTGCTCAAGTCTTGTTTTGCAGTAATACAGTCCAGGATCCCACCTAGGGAATGGCTCCGCCCACGGTAGTGCGGTAGTGCGGCTTCCCAACTCAGTTAGGACAATCAAGGTAAGCCTGCGGGCTTGCCAGAGCCCATCTCTCACTCTGTTTCTGGATTCTCGATTCTGCTGACCATCACACTTCTTCCGCTTGTCAACTTGACACACGAACACCTTACTTTTAAGCCATAGTCTTCCTCCTCAAGCCTCACAGGCTCATACCCATGTTACAATGTAACAAATAAATACACTCGTCCTGTTTGGTTTCCTGTTTGGGGCTGTGATGTGACGGACAGTTCCGGTTCTCGCTGCTTTGACTTCTAGTTCCGGTTCTCGCTGCTTTGACTTCTAGTTCCGGTTCTCGCTGCTTTGACTTCTGGGCCTTTGGGGACTGTACCTGATCTGAGAGCTAAAATAGCCCCTTTCTTTCTTTAGTGGCTCTGTTATTCTGTCAATGCAGCAAGAGAAGAACTGAGACACTAAGGCTTTAAGTCAGCTGCCTATAAACATTTTAAAGAATTAGAGAAAGTCCCCTGTAAAGAACTGAATGAAGTATGGTAAAGAGTTAACAAAAAGAGACGCTCGAAAGGAGCAGAGAACCAAGTAGAAATTCTTGAATTTCAGAGTACAACTAAAGTTCGCTGTGAGGGATTACTGGTGTATTCAAAGAAACAAACAGAGAACTTACTAACAGACCAAAAAAAAATTTACACAGTCTGAAATAAGAAAAAAATCAGACTAAAAAGTTATTATCACTAATAATATTTGGCCTAGATGGAGGAGTCAAAGGGCAGGAAATAAATGAAAATACAATGCTGAAATCCTCTTTAAAACAAAGCATAAATTTAAGCCAAGAAACTCGACAGTCTTCAACTAACACGAATTCAAAGATTTCCATCTGTGTTATCAGAAGTAGACACCCACCATGTCTGTATTCCACAGGAAGCCAAAGGAAAGAAAACGCAACAAATTTCTTTTCTTATAAACCAATGAGATAGGATTTGTACACAGAATTTCTACTCAGGAGAAAAAAAGTCACATGGCGGTAGTTTGTTCTTACAATAGGAAATGCAGTCATTTGCTGGTACCACTGGGGAGAAAAAGACAGATCTTTTGGTGTAGGTAGAAAACTGACTTCCAAATCTCTATGCACACTTTCATCACACACAAAGAAAGGGCTCTGCCTTCTCTATGGAGTATAATTAAAGATTTCCTTTAGCCCTAAACACGGAAATATAGAGGGTGCAATGTTTGCACCATTCGGTTCCACATGAGATTCAATTCAGCTCCTTGAACAATATACTGATAACTATGGCTTGACCCTTCATTAACAATAATGGAAAACGTTTTTCATAAATGAAGACTGGGAAATATAGACTAGTCACACATCCACGGATGTGTCAAAAGTCACACTGGAAAAGATTACCAAGAGTCTATTGTCCATTGACCTGGTAATAGATAGGGTGCCTTGGTTACACCATGGTCTAACATCTTAGAAAAACTCCCCTTTCACTCATGAAGTTATTATTATTATTATTGTTAGTATTATTATTATTACTGTAGATTTTATTCCTTCCCCATAATCTTATGTGACCATATCTGATTTTCAATAGAACTTGACTACAAAAACTGAGAAAAGGGGAGTGGAATATTTTCATAGCTTGCTTACACGTTTGCTTGCAGTGCAATTCCCAAAGCACCTTAGTAGGTAGCTTACTGTGTTTACTCTCTATTAGTAATGACAGGAAACTTCTTGGCTTGACAGTTTCTCTGCTTGACTTTTTCTCAGTGTCTTGGCTTCCTTCTTCTTTCTTCTTTTAATGATCAATACTTCAAGGTTCTTACAAACAATAGGTTTAGGTATGAAGAAAACACGTTTTATTAGGATCTTTTTCAAAGAACTGACTTCCTTTCAGAAGGCGTTAGGGAAAGACTTTAAGACATAGCCTTATCTTGTGTAATGTAACTTCTTATCGTACATTACTAAAAGCAACATCGAGTATGTGTTGGCTGCTCTTCCTGCTTTTAGCAAGGTATTAGAAGAAAAAGATGAGCTAAGGCAAAAATATGCCAATTTGCAAGCAGAGAAGGAAGAGGGTAGAGGATGCAGAAATTTGAGCTTCGAGACTTGGAAAAGCCAACTGCTCTGCACCCCGAACAACACAGAATCCACTGCCTCCCCACCAAAGTCCTAAATTAAGTCCCAAATTCTGCTAAGCCAAATGCTCTGTATTTTAGTGTCTGCGGTTGCAGGACTCCAGTTTCAGGGACTGATTTAGTTAAGGTTAGGGCTAATACTCTAAAGACGAGAGCTAAAAATACAAAGGGTTAAATAACACGAATTTCTAACTCTTGCAACACTCCTAACTATGCAGTCAGGCACATGGCTGTCATCCACTTAGTCATTCAGGGACACATTCTTCTCCCTCCGTCATTTCCTGGGAGCTGCATTTGGAGGGTCGAATGTGGTGATGTCACCCACTTTCCTAAGATCGGGAAAGGAAATAAGTCCAGGAAAGGCATCCTGTAAAACACTGATGAGAACTTGACAAATGGACACCCCGGGTCACGTGGTACCATGGAGGCTCTGGATAGCATCTATTCAAGGAAAGCAGCTAATATTCAAAGACAAATCTCTGGTCTCTAAGTATAAGAATGTTATCATATAGTAAATTTTCTGCTCAACTTTAGCCTTTTACCTTAGAATTTTACTTTTTCTCTCTTCCTTATATGAATCATACAATTATATATTACTCTTCTATGCATTAATTGTAAAAGTGGTGAGGGTTTTTAGGATGCTTTCACGCATGTATGTATGAACACGTACACATCAATATCATCTCTTGACCCTTCTGCCCCCACGGAGCCCCTTCCTCTTACCAAATATTCCTCCTCTACTTTTGTGTCATTTTAAAGAAATCTGTATTCTGCTTGTGAGAGAAAACGCGTCATGTTTCTCTGAATTCGTCTTACGTCATTTAGCATAATGATAAAATCTTCTACCCATTTTCTTGTAGCTGACATAATTTTGTTCTTTGTGGCTGAGTAAAACTGCATTGTGTATACGGACTACATCCTCTATATTCATTTGTCTGTTGGTTGGTGTGCAGGCTAACTTGGCTATTGGGAATGGTGCTGGAATTCCTTGTTATATACCAAGGAGTGGTGTAGATGGACTATGCCTTAGTTTTTATATATTTTTTAGGAACTTTCGCACTGAGTTCCATAGTGGCCCCATCAGTTGGTGTCCCACAGTGCATAGGTTCTGTTTTCTCTTTTTCCTTACGACCTTTTCTTGTTTTCTTGGTCATGGTCACTGTGGATCAGGTAAGACAGAAATACAATGTCATCCTCTTGCCTTATTGAACATACTTCAGATTCAATAATTGCTAGTTTATTTCATGCACATGCTTCGCGGTATATGCATGTCTGTCCTTGGGGTTTTGTATTGTATCGCTTTTCTCTGACAAAGTTGAGCAGCTCGAGACAAATTTCACTCCTTAGCTTGAGACAAATTTCACTCCTTAGCTTGAGACAAATTTCACTCCTTAGCTTGAGACAAATTTTACTCCTTAACTTAGAGTTCCCTGAGCCAGAAGCTGATCGTGACACTCAGGGGTTCCCAGCTCACAGTCCGAAGTGACATCGTCACCCACATTGAGTTCTTCTCAGGAGCCCTGGGGAAGTGTCTGCTTGCCAGACCACTCTCTTGTTGGCGCAATACTGCTCCTTGAAGGGGTGTGACTGGGGATCTCTTTCCTTGCTGCTTACCGCTTGGAGCGCTCTCTCGACTCTTAGAGGCTACTTTCCCGTTCTATGCCATTGGCTTTTGATATCAGAGATGGTCTTTCTGGCTTCCCCTCTTCAACCAAATGAGGTAAATCAGTGCTTTCAGTTTGAAATGCCTTTGAAATCCCTCTCAATATCTGAAGCCGAGGTAGATATCTGAATGTGTGTTGAGAGTTATCAAACTGAGTTTGTCTAAAGGAATGCATTCAGTTACATTCCCATCATCCCGTACAATGACTGCCATAAAGGAAACACATGATAAATACGGATCATTAAATGAACAAACGCGCATCCATTTTCAGGACTGTGGTATGGTTGCACATTAAATGTGATCTGAGAGGCAATTAATTAGGGAAGAAAGTCAGATGACCAAGAAGTGCCAGGAGAAGGCAATTAGTGCCAGAAGTCGCCAAGAAAATGCGACCTTAAGTCTGAGGCAGATCACTTTATGCTCGCCATTGTGACAAAAATGTGAGCCTCTTGTATTAGCGAGGGGTGCTACAGGTGTGAAGAAGAAACCTGTTGTGGGCTGATGGCAGGAGCTGCCACCCGTGTACAGAAGGGTACTCAACCAGAGCCTATGAAGGGATGCTATTCTACCACGGCTCTTTCCATCCACCAAACCCAGAATGGCGTATCCTGTTTCACAAACGTATAGGTGGGAAATATTCATAACATTATTATCTAAAATGGCACATTCAGGGTAATTGGAGTGGCTATCATCAAAAGAACAGATAGCTAAGTTTAAATAGCACATAAATATCATGAATGAACAATTACTTAGCAGTTAAAATAAAATAGTAAAATATTTTATTTTATTTTACTATACACACAGCTCATATAAAACCTGGAGGAGAAAAAAAGGTAAATTTCAGAAGAATAAGTACATTTATATCCCATTTATAATAAGTTTAAAAACATGAAGAAATTGCCACATTGCTGAGAGATATAAAATTAGCAAAGATATTCAGGAATATATAGTATTAATAAATGTCTATACAATGGTATGATAAGTTCTGAAGGGATAGAAGACACTGGGGGGATATAATACAGAAAAGTCACACAGTTTTGCCAAAAGACCCCATGTAATTCAGTCAATAAATGAGCAAAGAAGTTGAATAGACATGTCTCAAAGGGAGAAATACAAATGGCCATCAAATGTGTGAAAAAGTGCACACCACCCTTGCACCAGGGAAGTGCAAATTAAAACTGAGTGGATATCCCAGTTTGTCCAAGTCCGAACGGCCATCATCAAAAAAATGAACGACAACAAATGCTGGTGAGATTTGGCGGGAATGTAAACTAGTACAGCTTCCGTAGAAATAAGTATTTCATTATTGGTTTTAATACTTTGGTTTTAATAGAACTCCCATATGACACAGCCATATCAGTTAGTTTCAGGTAATGCCTGAAGAAAGGGAAGTCAACCAATCATAGAAATGACCTGCAGTCCACATTTATTGTGGCACTACTCACAACAGCTAAGTTCTGTGACCAGCCCAGAAGTCCATCAGCGTACGGATGGATAAAGAAATGTGGTACCCACACATCAGAGAGTGAAGGTGAATAAAATGATGTCATTTGCAGGAATATGGGTGGGGCTGGAAAGCATCATGTCACATGAAATAAGCCAGGCTCCCAAACCCAGTACTGCATGACTTCGCTCTTCTGAGGAGTCTGGATTGAAATGTTTGTATCCGGAAGAGGGAGGAAGGGAGATCAGGAGGGGAAAGGAAGGACGAAGGGGGAGTTAAAAGGGGGAGGAGGCTGTTCAGGTTGCTCTCATAGAACGCCGTAGACTGGAGAGCTTAGACTGACTAGAAGTGAATTTCTCACAGCTCTGGAGACCGGGAAGTCTAAGACCAGGGTGCCAGCAGATGAAGCGTTGGTGAGGGACTGCTTCTTTCACAACTGTTGTCATCTGCCATCACATGGCAAAAGGGCAAGGCAGCTCTCTGGACCTCTTTTATTAGGACGCTAATCCTAATCATGAGGTTCCACTCTCAACACCTAGTGTCTCCCAAAGCCTGACCTTTGAAGACTACCTCATGGGGGTTAAGTTTCAATGCACCAGTTTGGAAGATGCGCAAACAGTGAGCTCACAGGAGAGGGTGAGCGACAAAGTGAAAGTACAAATCAGGATGCTTTTGTGAGGAAATTGCATGTGCACTTATGTACGGCATCTGTGCAGCTGATTTCAAAAGCTTCAAAGACATTCATACTCTTTGAACCTAAGGGTAATTGTGTAGCTTAAATAATAAACTTCCTTAAACACATTGACATTCGAAAAACTCAACTGACCTTTCCTAACTAACTGAATCTTGTAGGAGGAGAGTGGCTTGTACATCCCCACCACCCAGAACCAAAATAACCACACAGAAACTATAGTAATTAAAACACTGCTTGGCCCATTAGCTCTAGCTTCTTATTGGCTAACTCCTACATCTTAATTTAACCCATCTCCACTAATCTGTGCATCACCACGAGGCCATGGCCTACCAGCAAAGTTTCAGCATGTCTACTTCCGGTGGCAGATCCATGGCGTCCCTCTGACTCCGCCTTCTTCCTCCCAGCATTCAGTCCAGTTTTCCCTGCCTACCTAAGTTCTGCCTTATCAACAGACCAAGGCAGTTTTTTTATTCATTAATGGTGATCACAGCACACAGAGTGGACTACCACATCAGAATCTTTAAAACATTTGGATAGAAACCCCCAAACCTGATAATACTTTCATATGAAAGACTTTATCCTGAGGGCTTGAGAAGGGCTTGGCCCTGCCTGCTTTGCCTTGTTCACACTTTCACTCTGAACTTCTTGTTTGAGGTGTGTGCACACAGGGCACAGCTCTCGAGTGTTAAATCTCTGTTAAAACAGTCAGCCTGTGTACATCATAATCCAGAAAGGTTATTTATCGTCTTGTTTTCACATTCCATTTGTCCCGCCTGCTCTATATTTTCTCTTATCTATTTTGAAATTTATTAAGTATTTTTTTAATCATTTTCTTTTCTCCTTCAACTTGCATACGTGGTTGCTTATTCTCTTGGCAGAAACTGCCTGTTCTGCCTCTCTGCCCAACAGAAGTCATGATGGTGTGTCAGGCACTCTCTCCATGCCCTCCGGGGCAACCATCATGTGGGCAGGGATGTGTCTGCACTGTGATTCAGTGAATCTCTCTTCCTTTGAGTCTCTTTTCCTTCGTTTTTGCCCTTAGATTAAGACTGTCCCATGGCCCATATCTCTTATGATGTCACTCTCCCTGTGTGTCTCTGTTCCTATGTTACTGGGATCCTCCTGGCAGAATGCCCATTTATGGCACCTTTTTTGAGTCTCTCCCTTCCTCCTTGCTCAGCTCCTGAACATGGTCCTCTGCTCTTTCTGTCTCTCTCACTAGCTCACTGGATTATGAACTAACACAGGCTCTTAATAGACTTGCCCACTCCCCTTGCCTGCTTTTTCTAATCTCTTTCTGTTCCCAGACTTCTGGGATGCCATGAGGCTACATGTCTTACTGCAAATGGATTGATCTTAGTACGAAATAGATAGTCAGCCTCAATGGCCGGAAAATGAGACCTCAGATTTCTCAGTTCTCACAGATTGTGACCACTTCTGCCACCACAAAAGCAAATGATTTGAAAAACCCCTTTATCTCTAAACTTTCTCTGTCTACTTTCTGTTCTTTAAAATGTCTTATCTCAGCCAGGTAGTGGTGGTGCTCGCCTTTAATCTCAGCACTCAGGAGGCAGAGATAGGGAGATCTCTGAGAGTTCTACGCCAGCCTGGTCTACAGAGCTAGTTCCAGGATGACCTGGGCTG
Source organism: Myodes glareolus (assembly GCF_982192425.1). Lineage (NCBI taxonomy): Eukaryota > Metazoa > Chordata > Mammalia > Rodentia > Cricetidae > Myodes > Myodes glareolus. Next base: position 34,430,210 of record NC_142052.1, on the reverse strand, counting down.
TTACACAAAGAAACAGTGTCTCAAAAAACAACAACAACATAAATAAATAAATAATAAAATCTCTTATCTCTATACCTTCTTTGATATCTGTTTGCTCTAGTCTCTCCCTTTGACCACTGGGCTCAGTCTTTCAGACATTCAGACATCCTTTGGATATGGATAATACTAAAATATTGTCATATGCCATTCTACTGAAAAAGCTGGCTCCGGAAATGGGATTTAGCCTGCCCGCTCTAGACCCAAGCATATTTATTTAAAAGCTCCCTTCTTCCAAATCCTCTCTCCTAGGTTAAACTGGCCACCTGATTTGGTGAGGATAGCAAAACAGATTACCCCGGGAAAAATATGTTATGTACTCAAGAACAACCAAGAGGTAAACTATTTCCAATAGAAGTTTACTAATGGTTAAACATAATCACAGGTGTTTTTCTGACTCTCTGTACCACCATCCCTGTTTTTCTCCTTGGTTTAGCTTACTATCTTTGAAGTTTTTGATGAAATGTAAACTTCCTTTACATCAAGGTAAGACCATTAGTGTACAGTTAGAAAATATTCTACAAGATCCCAGGCAAAAAAAAGTTAGCTTAAACTTGTAACAAAAAGATTGATAATTTAAAATCTAGTATAGATAATCTTAATTTGCTACAGCATATCATACATGCAACTTGGATTCAACTTTGCTTAGAAAGGTGGATTTCTATTAACTAAGGAGGCAACAGCAGGCATCCAAGATTCTTTGTTCGTTTATTTTCCCAGACTAAAAATATAACTAAGAAATTTTGAACAAGGAACAAAATACGTTTGATTATTGAGGGTTAGAAGTTCCAAAGGCCTAATAAGTCTAACCACTTATTATTTGATAAATTTGTTAAGATTTAGTTATTTTTTTTTAATTGAGCCATATAAATTGTGCTATAAAAGAGTCAGGAAATGAGGTTCCTAGTCTCTCTATAAACTACATATGGCTTAAAATTTATTCTGATACTAAGGAATTTCGATTCAAAAGTACACATTTTAAGGTTCAAGCTTAACATTAGGAAATCCTAATCTTTTAAAGTCACTAACTTGTCGTAAATGGTTAGCGATAATTAAGACAAGCAAGTTAATGCACAAGTTAATGGTCAAACTCTTTAACTTGCTCAGAGCTATGTTTCTAGTTATGCTAAGAACAAACACAAGTCACCTACAGGTATAGGATTTGGAGGGTGAGGCCAATGAATAGCTCCCATTGTATTGCGTCGTCCTGTATAGGTTGTCAAGGTTAACGCTAAAGCACGTAACTCAAAACAAATTTAAAGTAAACAGAATTTGTTTAGGTTAAAATTAGATGTTGGAAAAAAGAATTTATGAAGCTAGATGACCCTCACACCCCTCAGAGGGATCTGCTGCCTGTGGTGTGAAAGGCATTTAATAGAAGGGAAGAGCAGGGAATGATGAGAAGGGCGTCACCTGACAGACAGAAATAACAGAACCTGGCAGCAACCAAAAACAGGGTGATTCCAGAGACTCCACTTGGAGCTTGCTTCAAATGTGCTAATGCTGGTCCCTGGGCACTTCACTTCGCCTGCTGCCAGTACCCTGTCCGAACTACGGACAAGAGGGATGCTGGAGGGTTGACTGCTCCTCTCTGCCAGGTAGGCCACTCCCCCAAGTTCCTCCTCCACAGAGAAATCTTCCAGATCTTTTGGGCCTGGCAGCCAAAGAGTGACACCTTGAGCTGAGACCTCTGCCCTGAACAACAATTGAAATTGCCACAGAGACTCCTAGGGTGACTGTCCAGGTAGCAGATGGGTCTCTGTCATTTTAGTGGATTCGGGAGCTACTTGGTCCATACTTCCCACTTAGTCTGGTGCTTAGCCTTCTTAGATTTCTGTGATAAGTGTTGATGGTTGGTCCCACTAGGGCTACAGGTCCTGTCCTCTGTTCCCTCTGGACCACCTGATTGATCATTCATTCTTCACTCTGCCTAGTTTCCCAACCCTGTTATTGGCAGGAGTCTCATGGATAAATTACAATTTTTTTTTCTTTTCTTTCCACCCAACTCCTTCCAGAATTGTCGCTCTCCTTCTAGCCCTTGAAGACCTTCCTTTCCACTGGCTAACACTAATGCTCCATCTTATCTTCTTATAGACTCCCTCATTTACCCAAAAATGTGGAATAGTTCCTCTCCTTCAGTGGCCTCCCATTGAGATCCTACTCCTGGACCCTGCCTCCTACCCCTGCTGCTCTCAATACTATATCTCTTAAAAATGTAGACAAAGCTTTAAAATCTGTCATGCAGCGCCCTCTTAATAAAGGTATTCTTAAGCCTGCTTACCCTATAACACCCCTATTTTGGCCATACATCCTGATCGGTCCTACCAGCTGGTCTAGGACCTCAGGATTGTTAACGCGCATTCCTTCCTCTTCAACCACGTGGTACCTAACCCTTGCATTCTACTTTTCCGTATTTCCTCTTCTAACTCTTTGTTTTACTGTTCTAGACCTTAAGGACACTTTCTTTACCATCCCTTTGTATGTAGATTTGCATGGCCTCTTTGGGGAGGACCCCAACATTGGAACAGCGGCTGAGCTTACTTGGCCTGTCCTCTCCCAGATGTTCTGAAATAGTCTCCTTCTTTGCAGCCAGATGCTGACCACTGATCTCCTTTCCCTTGATCCCTCAGCTGCTCAGTGCAATATGTAGATGACCTTCTACTATGGAGACTCTCTCTCGATTACAGCAACATACTACTCAACTTCTTAACTTGTAAGAAACAAAGTCTCCCCTTCCAAAGCTCAACTTTCTGTCCTTCGGGTCAAGTGTCTAAACTTTCTGTTACTCCCTAACAGCCATGAGCTCATTCCCATTCACAAACAGTTCCCGTGCTTCCTCCACCCCCCCAACCCCCCCCCCCCCCCACCCCGTGCCTCCAACCACCACAGAAGAAATTCTCTCCTTCCTTCATCTGGCAGGAAACCTCAGTGCCTGGATTCCCAGATTTGCTCTTCTTGCTTGTTTCCTCTATAAAGTAATTGAGAGTCCTCTACCTGGGGCCCTAGACCCTTCTAAGTCTGTCATGCTTGCGTTCTCTGGCTTCCAAGACAGACTCCTACAGAACTCTGCTCTGGCTCCCCCAGACATTGACCAGCTCTTATCCCGTGAATTATTAACAAATGGGGAGTGACTCTAGGGGCTTACAGATAAATGAGAGGGAGGGCCTGTCTTTGCCCCTGTTGCCTATCTATTCAAATGCTAGATCTAAGAGTCAGGGGATTTTGATGTTGCATATGGATGCTAGCATTAGTCTCTCTGTTGGCAAGAGGGCTTCTAAGCTCACCTTTGGTCTCCCTCTCTCTGTTGTCTCTCCACAAAAGCTCAAGGACCGTCTGTCTTAGTCAGTGTTCTACTGCTGAGACAAAACACCATGACCAAAGCAACTCTGATAAAAGAAAACATTTAACCGGGGACTTGTTTATAGTTTCCGTGATTTAGTCAGTTATCATCACGGTAGGGAGCAACGTGCATGTGGGTGCTGGAGCAGTAGATGGGGGGGGCTACATCCTGATCTGTAAGCAGGGGGGGGGGGGGAGAGAGAGAGGTGGAGCTGGTGTGGCCTTTTGAAACCTCAGAGCCCACCCCCAGTGACACACTTCTTCCAAGGCCACACCCACTCCAACAAGGCCACACTTTCTAATCCTTTCAACGGGTTCCACTCCCTGGTGACTAGGCATTCAAATACAGGAGCCCATTGAGCCCATTCTTATTCAAACGACTGCACCTAACGCACAAGAGCCTCTCTCCTGTGCCCCCTCTGAGCTCCAACCTTTTCACATCACCTTCCTAGAAACTTTCAGTATCTCATTTGTTTCCTCCCCCCCCTTAACCCTGCTCTGCTCCTTCCCAAGGCCCCTTCCCTCCCCCCATCCATTCCTGCCTATGATCACTTAAAACCCTTACTTCTAAGAATCCACAACTTTCTACATTCCCTCTGTCATGTCCTGCCTATACCTGGTTCAGAGATGGAAACCCCCTCTCTCAGCTTCACCCAAGCCCAGCAAGCAGGATCCGCCATAGTTTCCTCTGACCCGGTTACAGAGTCTGCCTCATTACCAACAGGCCCTAATAGCTCTGGGAAATGCTTGTGACCACAGGACTGCTGAAGAGGCCAGGCAGCAAGCTCACCCTCCTTCCTCTGCTCTTCTCTTGACTTCTCCAAGCCCAACTCCTACCTACTCTGAGGCCCTAGCATCATCCGACAATTTAGGAGCCAGGCTACCTGTTGCTAGAGCAACAACATCACCCAACTCCTCCTCACAGGCCACGACTGCCTGGTCAAACAGCTAGAAAGTCTGTTTTCCCATTAAAAAGATCCCGACTTCCCAATAACTGTGGGTGCAAGGGATGGACATGCTGCTTTCTGGTGATACAAGTTGGAGTGCATTTAAAGAAAGTTTCAATTACCCGAGCATCTTAACTAAAAAGAACTTCAAAACTGTGAGTCGATTACCTGACAACTAAGTTGGTTCCAAGTGTAAAAGTCGGGTCTTGCTTTCTCCCTGGGCTCATAGACTCCTGACAGAGACAGGTAAACTCACAAACAGGATTTAGTAAGAAAACAAATTCAAAACTGCCATAAATAAATAAACAAACTGACATAGAAATTGCTTTTGGCTATTCCTTTATGCTCCGATGATGATTTAAGAGGACTTGGTTTTTTCAGGGACGACTCTCAATTAGCAAGTTGTAATAAAGATTAAAATGATTGGCTGTTTCCAAATGGAAAGGCAAGGTTAAGATGACAGGGAGTTTCCAGAATGGAAATGAAAACGGGTTTCAGCCGGCTATGAGGGGCTGAGGGGGTGAGTATGTGAAAAATGGAGATTATGATGGCCGGATGTGCTAGGTAGCTCCGTGTCAACTTAAAACAAGAAGATGATTGGGTCAGAGGGCATTTTCTTAATTAGTGATTATTGGGGAAGGGTCATCCCATTGTCGGTGAGGCCATCCCTGGGCTGATGGTCCAGTGTTCTCTAAAACACCAGGCTGGGTAAGCCCTGAAGAGCAAGTCAGGAAACCTCACTCCTCCATGGCCTCTGCATCAGCTCCTACCTCCAGGTTTTCCCCTTGGGTTCCTGTCTTGACTTTCTCCAGTGATGGAATGTAACGGAAGTGTAAGCCAAATAAAGCCTTTCTTCTCCAGGTTGCTTTGGGTCGGGGTGTATAATCACAGCAATGCAATAGTAACCCTAACTAAGACACTGGGTGCTTCCTGAATGGAAAGGAAGAATAGAAAGAAGACTTATACAAACCGTGAAAGTCTGAGGAAGTGGTTTCAGGTCTGTGAAAATGAGAGGTACAGGTGATAGATATGACGTTCAAAGTTCAAAGGTTAACATATTAATCAATGGAGTTCTGATAGGTTACTAATCTAGGTGCCAATTACAAGTACTAATTATACTAAAGCTTTTCAAAAATAAAATCATGACAGTATAATTTTAAAATTAGAACAGTAACAGTCTCAGGCTCAAATTTTCAGATTTTCTCTTCTAACTCTAGATTTTAAAAAGTGCTCCTCATGGTACAGAAAACATATCTAACTGCCAATGTCTATCCTGGCCCCTTAAGAGGACAATAGGGCCAAGGACAGTGCTCATTGCTCAGGCTTCTCCACTAGAACCATCCCCTGGGTCCTCAAGCTCCCCCCACCCTTTGCTCTCATGTCTATCTTATTACCAATGAGTGCTCACGCTTTGATCACATGGGTAACTCCATGTTTGGTGTAACCACCCCCCCTCCCATGGCTCAAAAGTGTGAGTCTGCTGCCAATATTTATGAACTGCTTTCTCTACAGTGAGGATGTCTGGGCAGGCTACAGACAGTGGTCCAAGTGACAGACCTAACACTTTTGTCTCTTGTAACATGAGGGGCCAGCTTGTTGGGTTTTCTGTCCCGCCCGGTACCTGACAGCCAGCAAACCCCAAAGAAAATCACAGATGGGACTCCATAAGATTATAAACTGATTGGCCCATTAGGTCAGGCTACTTATTAGTTCTTATAACTTATGTTACCCTTATCTACGTTAGCCACACGACTCAGTACCTTTCTCAGCGTGGCAGCTTACATCTTTCCTCTCCGATGGTCTGGGCAGAACTGCTGAGGGAGCTTCCTGCTTTCCAGAATATTCCCAGTCTCTTTGCTCCACCTCTACTTCCTGTCTGGCTTTCCCACCTATACTGCCTGCCTGGCCAATCAGCGTTTTATTAAAATATGATTGACAGAATACAGACAATTCTCCCACACCAGTCTCTTGATCAACTTTTAAAGAATTCATGTAAACTTTAGGGAGTTGTGTCTTGGATCCATCTGTCAGGGTTCCCTCGCCTAATAAGCTCTCCTGTCAACACTTAAATTCTCACACCTATAGCCTGTTCTTGAGACTGAGCTCTTCTCTCCTCTTCTCTCCTCTTCCTGATGGAAGCTCTCTTTGTCCTCGCCCCCCTCCCACGCAGCAACAAGCCAGGAAACTTCCAGATAAAGATCCTCCTTAGCCCCTTAACTTTACCTTTGGTCCCCGAGCTATATCTATCTGGGTCGATTTCTGCTTAGCTGGCCAATAACATCCATGAATCAGCCTCAGCCCTTCCGACTACTCCAAACTGGACTTGCTGAACCACCAAAAAGAGGCGCTTGTGTTGTCCTCGGTCATGAAGGCTGCTATTAAGCCGATTCCGTATGGTATGTACATCTGTCTGCTGGTATGAGCTGAGTAGAGACTCCGACCTCCCTTCCATAAAGCTGGAACTGGGAAGAAGTGTGGATCAGAAGGAGCAGGAAGAATGTACTCTGTATAGCCCGTATATCTTACATGCTAAATGGCCCTCCGAAGGCAGCATCTGAGCGTTCCTGAATATTAGTTGAAGATTGCAATCCCTAGTAGCATCAACTTCTGCAGTCTGGAGTGTGAAGCCGCTCTTTATTTCAAGTGGAAAATTTGGGTTCGAGGGAAAACGGCTGAGAACAGTCTTATCCAGTCTGGAGTTGGATATTAAGCAATAGACCCTTACATTTGACTTCAGAAAGGTATCTGCGTAGTCCTACCTGGTATTGCAGCATAAATGGCAGTCATATACAATGAGGACACAAGCAGGGGCAAGCGTGATCACTGACTCTCAGCCCTCTGGCTTCCCGTAGGACACGCCTTCTGCAAGAAGAGCGCCAGACACATCGGTTCCTTTTTTCGAAAAACAGCACAGGTTAAGGAGGTTCAGCTGATGTCGGGAATCTGATCCTTTCTGACATTTCTGGGAAAAGCAGGAGTGAATCTTTCTTCCATTTCACTCTGCTCCTTAATTTTACCGCTGGATCCTATGTACTGTGGGTTTCTGACTCGGATTTGTAGGTTAGAAAGTAACTGTGTGTGATGGATGGGGCCAGGGGACCTACTAGCATTTTCTGCCAGCTCCCTCTCCCAGACCCACTGTTCTGAGACGACTTAATTTGGGGAAGAAAAGGCTGTTTATGATGCTTATTCCGTTCCGTTTCTCTGTATTTAGAGATTCAGTAACAAGGTAACATAATAGATTTTGACTTCACACTTAGAGTTATGGAACACCATACTTTCTCTACCCAAGGAACATTAAAAGCATTGGTAGTTTGTGCAAGGCAAGATTTAGTTATCTGTGCTGACATTTAACAACAGGAATTCAGCAAAACATATTACTAGCACAGTATATCAACATATGACATGTTTCAAAGACAGTACCAAGAGGATGTAAAATTAGTTTGGAACTCAATTCTCCTTAGGCAAGTTTAACTCTGAATAAAAAATATTTTCAGACATTATTTTTTTAAAAAAACCCAACTCTTTGGTGCGTAGGCAGAAAAGGGAAACTGGTATTTTTCTACAAAAAAAAAAAGAGTGTTAAAAAATCTACAGTGTTTATACAATTCTTTGTGTTTTATGAAAAGACTGTTTAATATGTCAAGTAACAATAACATATGTATTTCTGGGTATATAGTTTTTCGTTTTTAGTGAATGTAACCCTATCTGATCCAAAACCAGAAATGGGTTTTAAGCTAATGAATCCTGAAACACTTTGTTGCGTTAGAAGGAACCCAAATGGTCCTATTTATTTTAACACCTGGAGAGAGTCACGCCGCACACAGCTGGCTGTTAGCTTGTCACACATTCCGAAGTTTACAATTACTACTGGTGTTCCCAAACCAAGCAAATGACAAACAGCTGCAGGTGGCCAAGACGCTCAGGAGCAGGGCAGCTTCACCCGGCAGGTCTAAGAGCGCATGGATAACAGCACTGTTTCACAAAACCCAGCATTCAGCAGGGGAAGTTTCCAAATACCCTGTTAAAAAAGTCATGGAAAGCACACTTATGATTCCTAATACAAAAACGTATTATAAATGCTGATATGTTTTCAAAGATATCAGTAAATCAAAGAATATTAAAGAATTCTGCGAAAGAAAAATTGATCTGTTAAATAAATGTCTAGTTTTTTTTTTTTTAATTCTGGAAGCAACCATGTGCTTTATGTAATGAGGGTTGTCTATCTAACTTGTTGTCTATGATCTAGAGGGAAAGAAAATAGTACCTCAGAGGGAAAACCCCATAATTTATAACCTCTTTTTAGGTCTTACAATTATACAAGTTAAATTGTGATGTCAAATTTTCTTTTCTATAATTATGTTTGAAACTGTTTCTATCATGTGAGGTATAATGACAGGAACATTTATACAATGCCACTCCATTAAGGGGAAAAAAAGAACTTGATTGTGGAAGTCGAAATACTTCCTTACCCCTTTTCCTTTTCTCGGTTTTTTTTTTTTCAAAATTTTGTTTTCTTGGTTTTTCCCAGCAGTTATACCGTAAAGTCACACCTGTCATCAGCTTAGTCCACTTCTGAGCATTCTGCAGTTGCTATTAAGACAAGAATACTACAGATTTTCTCTCACTCTTACTTTATCCAATATGACGCTGTGCTAAAACACCTCAAGTTCTTATGTGCAGCTCTAATTTGTGTGTTTTCATTTTGATGCATAACTTTCTATCATGGAAAAGCATTAGAGTGTATTCATCCGTTCTGTTGGTGGGCATTTAGCGTATTTCCAGTTTTTTTTTTTTTTTGTAGATCTAGTACTAGCGAATTGTTTAAGTCTCTTGTGAGTTTTCCTGTGTTGTCTTCTTCTTCACTAGTAAATACTCTTTAGACATTGTGGGCACTAATCTTTTGGTGGTGATATATTAAAAAATATCTCTTGATAATGGCTTGCCTTTTAATCTTTTTTATGTCTTTGGATGGATAAATGTTAGGAGCCTCAATGTACCCTAGTTAACTTTTTCTTCTTCAAAAACTATTTTTCATAGCTGTTAACATCAAATATAAGTCTTGCTATAAGGTCTAAAATCTTCTACTTTATAGAGTGGGGAAATGTGGTCCTACCATAGATCAGAACAACACGTCTTTTTATTTAATGACATCTGAAGAAATTATGACTGAGGTGAGCAGCTACTTAATGATGGTTTCCATGGTAGCTGATAACTTAGTTTGCTGGATGACCCATCAGGAGCCGCAAAGGCACATCTGTCTAACAGCTTTTCTATCTTGCTCACTTAGCTGCTGTAAATCACTAGAGGAGACGCCTGTGAAAGAGAGCTGTGTCACATTTGAGCTAGCAATGGACAGATTTGGTGCTTTTCCTTTACCCGAAGAGATGCGCAAATTACAAAGAGTATGTCTCAAAGAAATGAGAGAGAGAGCTCTTTAAAGTAAATCTAGGTATGGTTAACTTAAGGCCCAACCCCCTGAGTCAGCCGTGTACCCTCTTCAGAATGACACCAAACTGTAAGAGGACATCTGTAGACATGGAAGGCTTATCTTTCTCACGCCTCATTATTAATGTTCTTTTGATGAGTCTTCTCTATTTGTGATTTATTTCAGGTGGGAGGGTAGCTAAAACCTAAAAAGTTAATGGCTAGTGGTCCAGAATAAAGAATGAGATTTCACAAAATAGCATTGATCCCTAGATTCTAAGGCCCTCCCTCACTTAAGGAAACAACAATCATGATGTTTTTAAATTCTGAAAGGGTCTCCTTTCAAGGATGTGAAGCTCCAGCTCCCCAAGGTACCACTGAGTATCTTCCAGTGAGGGAAGAAATGAACCCCTTTAAACCCTTTTCCTTGGGCAAGTTGGAAGACCTTTCTTTTACTCTATTGGATTTTGTAGCTAAGTCAGAAAGTAAAGTTAATATAAGTACAGTAGAGAAACATACAGGTTTTATTTAATATTTTCATATTATAAGGGGACCTTATAAGACAAAAGGAAGACTTCAACAAATTGTTTAGACTTCTCTGTGTTTTGATTGTTTTTTATTGCTTTTTTTTTTATTAGAGACTTCATGTTTAATGGGGGAAATGAAGCATATGACTTTCAAACTCCATGGATAATGTACAGGAATACAAACTCACAGATTAAATGTAGGAGATGTTTGCAAGACCACTTCTACACAAGAGTGAACAAACTTATTGACTTTTTTTTGTTTGATGGGTTTTTAATTTATTTTGTCAAAGAGTAACAGTATCCCATACATGAATAACAATTACATCTTAAAAGACTTGTGTGTCTTTAAATAGTTTGCATTTTGAAACAAAGAACGATCCTTTGGGGAAATGTGACAAGAGAAAGGACTTAGACTTGAGACCATAAGTTATGAAATAATGTTAGGAAATACATGGGGAGTTTGAATTGACAATAAAGTTTATTTTGTTTGCTTTTATAGAACCAAGACTAAAATAAGAAGAATGAAGGTCTTTAGACTTTTACTCTTTGTAGGGGTATTTAGGGACAAGTTTGGGAAAAGTGAAATAAAGGTTATAAGTTACAGGTATTGGGTTGACGGTATATCCATTTCCCCCTTAGATTTGCTTTCAAAATACTTAAAGAATTTATTTGCAAAAGGAATGGAGAGGGGAAGATGGTGTCATGGAGATACCGGAAAATGACAGTCGGACAATGAAACTAAGGTGTTCTGTACCGAAGTCAAGAGAGCAACCTAAGACTGACCAAGTATAAGATGACAGAAGTGACCAAAGACGCACCTTTCCCATTGGCTTCACTATTTTACAAGAAACTGCAGAAAGACCCAGCGAAGTTTCTCAGTGACCGCACACGTTCACCCTGAAAAAGGAAAGACAGTAGGAACTTAGGTAAGCAGAGCTGCCAGAGTTTTAGTATGGTACAGGGACAGCCAGTCAATCACAGAGGCTTCTCTGTGAGGAGGAGACAGTGAGATCAGCCAGCCAATCAGCAAAGGCTTCACTGTGAGGGGGAGGAGGAGGAGAAGGAGGGCGAGGAGGAGGAGGAGGAGGAGGAGGCATTGAGATCAGCCAGCCAATCAGCAGAGGCTTCACTGTGAGGAGGAGACATTGAAATCAGCCAGCCAATCAGCAGAGGCTTCACTGTGAGGAGGAGGAGACATTGAGATCAGTCAACCAATCAGCAGAGGCTTCACTGTGAGGAGGAGGAGACATTGAGATCAGCCAGCCAATCAGCAGAGGTTTCGCTGTGAGGAGGAGACAGTGAGATCAGTCAGCCAATCAGCAGAGGCTTCACTGTGAGGAGGAGACATTGAGATCAGTCAGCCAATCAGCAGAGGCTTCACTGTGAGGAGACGACCTCGTGGTTTCCGGAAATCATTGCTCTGTGGTCCTGGTAAGAAAATGATCACTGTGGTTACACTGATCAGAATCAAGCATTTGTTATGTCCTAGGTGCTCTTTAGGTCGTTTACATTAACTCATTTAATACTCACAAATCTTCAAAGGAGTTGCTGATACTGTTTTATTTTAAGGGCAGAAAAACCACTACACAACTCTGAAGTGGTAAATTTTTGTTTAAGTTTGGAGTTAAAACTTCAGGGTGCTTGGCATGGGGGCGCACATCTTGAGTTTCAGCACGTGGGAGGCAGAGGCACGGGAATCTCTGGAAAGCCGGTTCCAGGCCAGCCAGCGGGAAGTAATGACAATCTGTTGCAAATGTCGGTCCTAAAACATTTCATGCGATTTTTTTTTTATAGAGCCTTTATGCCCCTTACCTATGGTGAAATCAAAGCCTGTCATTTACAGAACCTGTGACAAGATTTAGCCAGCACCGACAGTAACTTCCAGTATACCTTTATACAGTACACAACAGAGCTGTTCATACCCTAACTGCTTAATTGTCTTCATTCTCCCGGCTTATGACAATCAAGTCAGTTTTAATAAAGTGCCTTTTACATGTTGCCCAACATCAGTTCTTTACCGTGATAGTACCTTTAAGAGGAAAAAATGCTTATTTTACAATAAATATTTCATAATCCAAGCTGACATAACTCAGCAAAGTGACTTCTGTCTAGAACCAGGCAAAATTCTCATTATTTAAGTTTACTGCTTCAGAACCCATGCTTTTAATAAAATTGAGACTATTGGCGCACCGTCAACCAAGTAGGTACTTTTGAAGAATGGAAATAGGTAAAGAAAAAAATTTCAACAAATTTGAAAATTCTTCTGAAAATTGATTTCTTTAATCAGCCAAGCTCATTGGCATGGGATTGAAGCATTAATGGTCACTTCATGGTGGCGTGGTGACTGGCAATACCCTTTGATGCCCATTGTACACCGGCTCTCGTTCTAAGCACTGGGTTCCTACCCTCTTGAGCGGCAGAGGAGCTGTGGGCGCTGAGAGCCTGCAGAGAGCCTAGGGCCATTAGCCTCTCAGAGTCCAGACCTGCATCTGACTGCAGGCAGGGCGCAATGCTTCTGCCACATGATTTTTTTTTTTTCAAATTTAGCCACAATAACACAAACTTCAAGAACTACCAAATGGCTCAAGGTTGTGTTCTTATGATGATGTTGTGCTGTCTAATAAACCGTGCTTGACAACTACAAGTCAATAGCACACAAAAATATTCAGAAAACAGGCACATACCAAGCCGGACAGAGCACCTGCATTCTGTCAGATCCAGAAAGACAGCGCTTCTGCTAGCCTTCCCACATTCCAGCAAGCTAAATCAAAACCCTCCAGGGGTTTAAACCCTCCAGAGGCTTCCAGGGGTGGTTGCACACACTTCCGGTGCTTCCAGGTGTGGCGGTGTGGCGGTGTGGCGGTGTGGCGGCACACACTTCCGGTGCTCCCAGGTGTGGCGGTGTGGCGGCACACACTTCCGGTGCTTCCAGGTGTGGCGGTGTGGCGGCACACACTTCCGGTGCTCCCAGGTGTGGTGGCACACACGATGCCTTTGTTAGCGACAGCCACACCACTCACAGATAAACACCACCCACATATACAGCGCATCCAACAGAGAGACACAAGTAGGCACAGACACCATACGGGACTAGCAGACTCACAAGACAGCTTTCCGGGAGGCACAGATGCAGACTCAGACAACGAGAGGACAGACAGCGTAGGGAGTATAGAATAGAGAATTAAGATCTAGACTCACGCTCAGCTAAACAACTCTGAGGGGAGAACTTCCATTTCTTCCCTTAAGCTGACACTGGTGCATGCTGGTAGCGCAGACTTAGTCCCTAATGTTATAATCTGCACGCACATCCATGTCCGGGCAGATTAAGAGGGTTATCAAGGACTATAAAAATATTCTATCGAGGGCAAGAGGTGTGATTACAGTCAATTTCTACAGGCAGGAACACAGAGACAGCTTCTCTGGGTGACCCTGAGCGCAGGTGTCCTAAGAAGTCTCAAGAATCTCAGCTAAGGCCGAACCATGTGGAGGCTTCCTGAGCCTGAGGCTTTGCTGTGGGGACAGCTCACGGTCTTGGTTCTTGGCAGAAGGCACACGCTCTGTCCTGACTCTTGACAATAGTCCTTTGCTTCCTGACCAGACAGATCTTGCCAGAAAGCTCCCTGAGTCCTGCCAGCTGGATTTCCAAAATTCAGTAAACTAAAAGACTAAAAGCAAGTAAACAGAAACAGCTGACAAAACGAATCCATTAAGCCCGTGTGCAACCAGTATTACAACCACGTACAGACTATTTCTAACAGCCAGCAGGTAGGTCCTTTGGTTATCTTTGCCCTCTTCCACTCCTAGTACCTGGCAACCACAGTCTTCTGTGACTCTACCCACCTTGTATTTCCAGAATTTGTCATTGGAAGGAAATACTATGTAGATTTGTGTAGGTTTCTTCCACTCACGCGATGTTCATGAAAGGTTGCATGTCACCTGTTGTGTGTTGTAGGTACGCGTGGTATGTTGTAGCATGTGTTGCAGCTCACTGTTGTGGTCAATGATTTCTTTTTCTTGATTGGCAGTACTTTCCACTGTATTGCTAAGTCACAAAGATGATGTTTAAATTATTTATTTTTCGCGATTATAATTACATCATCTCCTGCTTCCCTTTCCTCCCTCCAAGCCCTCCTGTATACCTCCTTTCTTTCAAATTCATGCCCCTTTTTCATTGTTATTGCATGCATATATGTATATACATATATATTCCTAAATACATAAACACAGTCTACTCAGTCTTTACAACATTACTTGTATGTATGTTTATTAATTGAACTCTATCAGTAAAACATTGGTGAACACGTTCTTATTTTTTTCTTTTGTTATATAAATGTCTACATAATATTCTGAATTTTGTTTTCTGGCCCCAAAAGCCAGAAAATTACTGTCTAATCTTTTAACAGAAAATGTTTAATAATCCTTGAGTAACAGAATACTCATGACCTTGGACACCCTCAAAGTCTACAATTACTGACTCAGAACCCAGATATTAATAAAGTGATGGAAAAATTGTATCAAATCAAATTATGAAAAGCAACACTGGCTCACATGACTAACAGGAATACAATACATTTATATTCAAAACATTGTGTCTGTGAATAGTCACAAACCTAACACAGTCATATAAATTTATGACTTTCAGAAAATTACTATTGGCATCTAAAAGAAACATGAAAATGTGGCGACATATTTTAAAAATTTTAATTTTTATTTCAAAAATATTTCTACTATAAAATTGTTATTTTAAAACATTGGAATATAAAGTGATTTTTAAGAGTCCCAGCATTTTCCAAAAGAGCAAATGTTCAAAAGAAATGATCAAGAGATCACATAATTGTTCTGCCTTGTCATGGGGGCAGGCCAGTGGTTACTCAAGGTTAGCAGATGGTTGTTTGTGCTGTGATAGAAAAGACCAAAAGGTCACAGGGGTGAGAGCTAGGCACTGGTGCTGCAAAACCCATGCAGCAGGCTGCTTACCTTGGGCTTTCAACGTAGTCACACTGCTAACAACTCAGTTAACAGTCCTAGAACTTATTATATAGAGAATGTGACTATGAAGATTTTCTCTTCTTTGAGCAAAGAAATATTGAGATATTTCATAATCTTTGTTATGAAGTGGTTACAGATTTCAAACCTCTACTATAAGCAGCCCCGATAGTGTTTCACCCCTAAACTTGCCAATTTGGTTTGCGGTCATCGCATCTAACTGCTTGAGCCGTCTTGTGCTTACAAAACACCGACTTATTATGTACTTCTTACTCTAGATTAAGTTTTTTAATTTTACCAGTTTAATATTGTCAATAAGTTCCTATTTAAGGTTAAGTGAAAAAATCTTTAAAAGGATATTTAAATCTCTTGTCCCTAGCTTAAAAATGGGTCTGTCTCATTTTGAATAACCTTCCCCTAGAATTTCTTGATTTATTTTGTATCTTTTTTGTCACACGGGTCAGTCCTAAATATCTCTGCACTCTGAGTGACGTCCCTCACAGCTCATTCGGTTTCTTCCCAACAAACAATGCAATGCAGGTCCTTGCCCTGTATGTCAGTCTTTTAATGAAAAGATCCAATTCAAGAAAAAGAAAATTAAAAATCGTTCCTTCGTTAGTAAGTACTGTAGTCTCCATTTATATAAAACTTAAAAATAATCACAACTATTATCGTTGTGGTTGTTCACAGATTAGGATTTTTCAGGTCTAGTTTATGCTAACTGAAAATGAACATGCACTATGCATGGGGTTAAAGTCTTTGGCCCTTTAAGCCCATTAGAGATTCACCTGTATTTGTCCTGCTATGGAATGTGATAGTTATTTGAATGATTTTGTTGGGAAACCTTATCAGTCAGGCTTGGGATAGAGCTCAGTGGTAGAATATCTGCCTACCAAACCTTACCAGACAGAAATAATGAGAAAATTTAGTTCTGTTAGTCTTTGAGGTCCCACCAAGACTTATTCATCACTTTTAAGAAAGGCATGAATTGTGACATTCTATCCCATAAGACCTATTTTTCAAACAAGAAGTTATTGGT
Source organism: Myodes glareolus (assembly GCF_982192425.1). NCBI lineage: Eukaryota > Metazoa > Chordata > Mammalia > Rodentia > Cricetidae > Myodes > Myodes glareolus. The sequence goes on along the minus strand of NC_142052.1, from coordinate 34,413,909 downwards.
GATAGGAAACATAAAACAAGGAAAAGGAATGATTTTTAAAATCAATGTCCTTCTCTGAAAATACACAGGGAAACTTAGAAACTTAAAGTTTTTTTTAAAAAAAAAATGTTAAAATCAACAGAAATGTGAAAAAGATGCTTAAAATTCTAGGTCCAAATAGAGATGCTGCTAAACCCGCATCTCACGATGCAGTGGCTCCGGACAAGTCAATCAGCAGAGCACTCTATGAAAGGAAGCTTTTCCGATGTGTCAGGCGAAAGTGGAGAAAAACAATTATTAATGATGCATGAGCCAGAAAATGAGAGGAAGAGCCAATTACAATCACGGCATCTGCATCTGTTCGTGACAGCTCTGTCCGGTTTCCAGAATGTGAGCCTGGGAAGTTTTTTACAAGTGACGTAAGTGGGAATGTGTGTGGAGACGGCTTAGCAATATGTGCAACACGCAGAAAATGCGCTGTTCCAGCTCAGGAGGAATGCCCTCCTCTCCCACTGCTATTTATACAGCTCCTTCCGGCTTCTATTTCTATGGACATTTTTCTGACTCTGTATAGCTTTGTCATTAGGTGACTGACTCAACATTCCCCGAATGTTTGAAATTTCCAGCTACTTTTCTCTAGTAGATTATGAAGCATCTACCAGGATGCAGAGTGTATCTTCAAGAATTTAGAGATTTTAGGGAAACTGTATTAAACACCCTTGATAAGCGACTGACAAATGTTTCGATGAGTAATCTTCTTGGGGTCATTTCTAATTCATGAGCTCAGCTTTTCAAGAAATCAATGAACATCCTGAGGTACGCGGGTTTGAGCTGGGTGGAAGCTGCCTGTCTTTGGGAGAAAGGAAAGTCATGTGAGTGTTGGAAAGACTAAATATTAAAGACTGGGATATGTTAGAATACTAAAAACTAATAACAAAAGGACTCAAACTAAAGGAGACCAGCAACTTCCAGTGATCAGAAATTCATTTACCCCAGTGTGTTCCACAGCCCCTTGGGCCTGAGGAAAGGGGGTTATCATTGAGAAAGTTTCAAATGCTGGGTGTTCTCCCTTCTCCAAAAGGTTCACAGTACACACATGAGATGTCAAACCTTCTATGATCAAGGCACAAGAAAGAATCCAACTTGATCTTCATACATGAAATCCCCTTTTCATTGTGAAAATTTCAACTCATGTATTTTCCCACGGAAAACAACTTGGAAATGTTTCGGTAACTATAGCTATTCAGACATTGCTGTCCAAAGTCAACAGAGCCCACATGTGAAAAATGAATAAGTGAACAATAAGCTAAAAGGATTATTAGGAAATATCAGAAATAGAGAGGTCAGCTCTGCCTTGATCATCCTTTATTCAAAAAATACCCACTGAGCACTTATGCCAGATGTGATGGCAGACGTGTGCACAGACTTATCATTCCAGATGTGATGGCAGGCATGTGCACAGATTTATCATGCCAGATGCGATGGCAGACATGTGCACGGACTTATCATACCAGATGTGATGGCAGGCATGTGGCACAGACTTACCAAGCCAGATGCAGTGGCAGGCAGGTGGCACACAACTTGCCTTTACAGATGTTGCCCATGTCCCATCTCTGCACTGACATTAGTGGAGACTCTTGTCCGTAACGACACTGAAAGCACAAACAGTGGTTGGAGGCTAAGATCATTTAGAAACTGAATACCAGTGAACTTCCTCCACCACAAGCAGTAGCATAAGGAGCCAGTGAAAGCATCCTGGGAGCTGGAAACAGAACTCAGTGGGAAACCCTTACCTGCCCTGCACAAGGCTCTGAAGCTGGATTCCCAGTATCTAAGAGGAGATTGTATTCTCAGTAATTGGGCATGAGATATAAAATAATCTCTAGATATTATCGTGTGTGTGTGTAATGACTTGGCAAATTATTTTTGCTTTTTGAAGTGGAATTCAAATAGTTTAAATACCTTTAAGATAGCTTAAAGAAATGACAAAGAATGATTCACGCCACTTTTAATTTCAGAGTCTCCCATAGTCAGGATTGGTAGCTGTGCAATACCCAGTCCTTCCCTGTGCTGGGATTATAGGACCGAATGTATTTCTACTACATCTCTATTTCTACATCTTTAAGTGATGTAACAAATGTGAAGCAACACTCTTACATTATATCAGACACCATGTCCACAACCGGAACCACAAAATCAGTAGGTTCTCATTGGTTAAATCTGAGACAATACAGCATCCAATGAACTCATGATAGTAATGGAATTTGACCACAGAATGGAAAAATCCAGGAATGTCTACCAATGGAGGTAAACACAAGAGAAGGGAATAGGATTTCAATAAAATGTTAGGATTTGGAAGATGGGAAGTGAACATTTGTTATTCTGTGAGTTTGAGGCCAGCCTGGTCTACAAAGTGAATTCCAGGACAGTCAGGGCTGTTGCACAGAGAAACCGTTTCTTGAGAAATCAACCAACCACCCAACCAACCAAACAAGCACAAAGACTGAAGAATTATCCCAAATTGAAGGGGACTGAAAAAAAGCACAACCACTAAGTAATTCTCACTAAAATGGGACCAGGTGGACATACAGCAATGCTCTGAACGTTTTTGCTTTTACTATGACAGGTAGTATTTGAAGATATAAAGAATGTATGTAAATTAGTCAACAATAGTATATCCATATCAAGCTTCTATTTTCTAAACAGTACAATTAAAACTACAACAGGCCAAATCCGGAGAACAATTGCCCATGGGTACCCAACCCAAGTTGGCTTATTTACTACGCAAACTCTACATCTAAGGCTCAAGGAGCATCACGGAGGAGTGGGCAGAAAGAGTGTAGAAGCTGGAGGATCAGGGTGGGACATTTGCTGCAAGATGGTGTCTTCTGTATGCGACAGGGAATCTGTATCTAAGAAATCTCGGCGATATGGTTGCCTAAACAAGACCTAAAAACCGACACCACCAACTAACATGCCAACACAGATGGGGGGAATGTTCGTAGATCTTCACCCGACAAGAACTGCAGGCAACTGATGGTTTCTGCAGGAAGGAGAATCAGTAATCTCCTGGGAAGAGCCTCACGTGTTAGCCAATCCCAAGAAGTCAGCCCTAAATACATATGAACCCTAAACACTATTGGACTTAGAAGATTATGTTTATAGCCATGAACTTGAGGATACATGGGAGGGAAGAGAGGGAACTAGAAAGAGATGTAAATTATATATATATAATTCTCAACAAGAATAAATAAAAATTTGCGTGAAGGATATACAACTCTTTAAAATGTTTTATAAATCTAAGTTAATATTTTAAAAATCCAAAAAAAAGAAAAAATACTATTTCACAAATCCATATAATTATTTCAGCTAGGATTATCAGTAGATACTAAACCCCACAGATGAACGTCTCAGAGACCATGTTCACAGAGTCAAGCTCCTCCAAAGATACTGACTTTAGAGGAAAAAAATAGTTTCCATAACTCCCTCTTGAGAAACCAGACAGGAAGAGTAATTAGGAAACCCATTTCACAGGCCTTCACATGTAGTGCTCAGCAGAGGATGAAGCAATGATTGCCTAGAAACTAAGCAGTCTTGACATATTCCAAGACAAAGCTCCAGAAGAGGGGCATTCCATGAACTAACTGGCCTGTGACTCTAAAAATAGCAATGTCCTAAAAGAGACATCTTAATTTTGAAAAGCAATTGTGTTGAAGTCTACTCAAGGAACTGCATAACTAACTGTAATGTGATCATTCGGTGGATTTTTTTCTTTGATATAAAAGACGTTTGTTGGAGGCTGGTACAATTTGAACATCTAGATCGTGTCTTTAGTGATGGATGCATTTTGTGAGAGTGCTCTAGAATAAAAGAGCCACTGGACTATAGGGTGCTTGATGCATAGCTATTGGTGGGGGGTGAGTCTCTATTTAATTGTATTAGTTTAAATAGCACGTGTAGCCACTGCCAGTGCGATGCGTGATACAGGCTTACCGATTGGGCAAAGGTGCTCAGTGAATGTTGAACCCTGATGATTGCACTAGACATCATCGAAGTCTGTTCTTCAAGAAATGCATGCTGACAGTTTTAGAGACTAAAGGGCATCTTGTGTGTAAACACTTCAAACAGACCACTTAAAGTCAAGGCAACAATAAAGCAAATGAGGGACTTTTAAAGAACATGATTGGCATATATACAAACTCTTAAGTATTGTTTTTGCGACTTTTTTCGAAGTCTGTTATCTTATATTGAAGCTTCAAAAGAAAGACACCAGCACATAATGCTAATCTCACCAAAAATCTCTTTATAAATGTAAAGGTATTCATGAAGGATCTACCCATTACTATAGTTTTTCACCTTACAATGTGAATGGCTAACTATGAATCTCATTCTAAAAAATTGTGAATGTGTATGATTGTTTAGCCTTCATGTTTATCTGTGAGCTGTTTGCTTTCCTGGTGCCCATGGAGGCCAGAAGAGGGCACTGAGTCCCCTGGAGCTGGAGTTACAGACAATTGTGAGTCACCATGTGTGCTGGGAATCCAACCCAGATCCTCTGGAACAGCAGTGTTTAACTCCTGAGCCATAGCTCCAGCCCTGAATTTTATTTTCATAAGGAAAAGTCTGTCATTCTATAAACAAAATGATCACTATGTGATCAAAGTGTGGGATACAGTAAAGACTCCCAAAGCTTTTAAGTTATCAGCAAAGAAAAAGAGTTCAGAGTTTGGCCTAAGTGCCGAATAAAAGCAAGCAAGCATTTTAGAAAGCAGAGTCACTGAGATAAGCATTAGAAACAAATGCTTTCTCTCTTTCTCCCTAAGGAACGAAGAAGTTGTCATCATCATTAGAGTGAAATGAAAAGCCCCACGGAAAATGGGCTTTAGTGGGCTCATACTTAGAAAAGTAATCAAGAGAAACATACCAAACATTTTGCATTTCTATGATCATCTAAGTGTTAACAATAAACGAAGATGTTTAACTTCTCTGGGTAGCACATGCTAAAGTGGGAGAATTTGGAATATGAGGACAGCCTGAACTACATCGTGAGACTCTGCCTAAAGAATAATCCTACCAACAAAATTTTCATACAAAATTTGGGAAGGAATAATCTATTTATTCTTTAATGAAATTTATTGTTTAATAGTCTTGAAATTTATTTATTTCAGATCAGAATTTTCTTCATTAAAATCTACTTAAGTCAGTATAAAAATCAAGTTTCCACCATAATTTCCTAAAACTATGCTCAGAATGAAGTAAAAAAAAAAATGTGGTTCCCATCAGATCCAATAAACTTTTCTCCTCTTCATCTCTTAAGAATGTTTGAAAACAGAGACAATGCCTTTCTTCTTGAAATAAAGGCTTTAGCGATGCACATTTTCCTGGCTTTCCAGTCTATATCCTGTTTCCAAAATCCCTGGAATTCATTTCATCACTCCCTGCTTCATTTTTAACATTTATTTTCAAGCCTCTTGTGACTGGAAATAGTTATGTTCTGTAAGACACACGGATGTGGAATTAGTGTGCAGTCTTCCTGGCTATATTCTGAGAAGACATACAGGGATAGCACCCTGCGAGTTATTGGACATCAACACATATTTTTTTTATTTTTAATTTATGCCACGTATGTGTCTGTGTGTATACTACGTGTGCTAATGAACTTGTTGGCAAGATATGGTGAATTCCTTGGAGCTGGGATGCTGGGAATCCAACTCCAGTCCTCTGGAAGAGCAGCAAGCACTCTTACCTGCAAACCCATCTTCGGAGCTCCCCATGCACATTGTTAGCATATGTAAGTCTGTAAGTTCAGATCCCAATCCCACCAATAGAAAAAAAGCGCTTGTTTTAACAGACTTTACTTAAGACAGTTTTTTATTTGCCGGCATGCAACTCACCACTAAGAGCATCTGTTTGCTCTATAAAGTGCGTCATAGTCTATTTGCGCTTATGAACATTGGAAAGAAATTACATAATATGCACTGGGACTATTTAAAAGAGCAAGACCATTAAAAAAAGTAAAGCAAAGGAAATAAACAAAAAGCATGACACATAAAAGCCAAAAAGTAGTGTGTGTGTGTGTATGTGTGATAGATATATATAAAATCTGTACCAAGAAGCAGGGTGTGGCTTCACTTGATCTCCACTGGGAGCACGGGCAAATCAGTTTTGGCTGCTCTGTGCATAAACACAAATTGAAAGAGCAACTTAGAAGAGCATTTAAGTATTGACTTGTATGTTATAAAGAAATATTAGTGGTTAGGAAAAATTTGAAAAACCAATAGTGATCAGAATCAATTCAGTCATCTACAAACCCTGCAACCTACAGCAGTGACTGGCCTGTAAGATATACTTGTGCAATAGTGGCACAGACATTATGGGAGTAACCAATCACTCTTAAAATTTGGATTTAAGGTCTGTCATGAGATGGAATCCATACCTGACACTGCTGAAGTATCCAAGTACTTGAGACTAGATAGGTCACGGGCCCTGGGGCAAAACCTATTACTATTATTTTACTAAATGAACTTAACAACAAAATATCTCTTAGTGGCACATATCCATAGATAAATACATTGCTCAGCCATCCTCAGAGAAGCTTCTTCTTGAAGTAGATGGTAATTAACATAGAGTAATGTGCACAGAGTAAGCAACTCTGCAGTGTTCAGACCTTGATGTGGTGTCTTTATCAAACTCCTCCCCCAAAGGTCACAGGTCAACATGAAAGTGGATGGCAACAAGGAAAAGCAACTTTCCCACACAACAGGACTGACACCCATGTGAACTCACAGAGACTGTGGCAGCATGCATGAGACCTACTCAAGCCAGACAAAATCCCTGCACAGAGAAGGGAAGTGGGCACAAAACCCCCACCCCTATGACTGGTACCTCCTGGGAAAGGGAAAGTCGTTGTTCTCCAATGAAGTCACACACTAGTATATCAACCACACTCTTGGGCGTGTCCCATGCACAGAAGCAGCGGACCGACACAAAACAAACTCTATGGTTATGTGTGTGCTTTTTCCTTTATTTTGGTAGGTTTTGTCTTTTTAGTTTTTGTTTATTTTTTACTTTTATTTATTTAAAATTTATTTTTATATTTAGAAAAGAACAGGGCGGAGAGGTAGTGGGGACCTGGGAGGAGTTGGAGCGAGGAGAAGTATAATCAAAATATATTGTATGAAAACTTTTTTCTAAGTAAAAAAAGCAATTAAGTAGAAAATGTCTGAACATGGTATAACCTGTGTTTGCCTCTCCAACCTGTCTTTTGTATCTGCTAATGAGTGAGGATATGTTGTATCTGCATACCTCTAATGCAGCTGATCTGTGGAACCTGCTCTAACTGGAACAGTCTTGGCCTCCTCCCTCAATCCAGTTCTAAGGTCTATCTGTTCTCTGCTGTGCTTTACCAAGGGATTGCCTCTACTGAAATAACCCACCGGCACATGGACACCATTTATTATTGGAGTACTGGGAGTACGGAATGTATGTTAGTTTTAACAAAACCTCGATTTGTTTGATTTTACCAATAAAGATGCAGGAGCTGGATACTGGAGTGAAAACCTGCTAGCCCAGAGAGGCAGAGACAGCACCTGGCTGACCTTCCTCCTCCACTGACATCCAAGAAACAAGACCTTTCTCCTACCCATCTCAAATAAAACTCCTCAAGTTCAATGTCCCTCCCTTTTACTTCCTGTGCATCTCTCTATCCGTTCCCTCTGACTCCCTCTTACTCTCTATCTTTTCTTCCTGTCAACTAGTTTCCTTGCTTTTGACCTATGGCTGACTTCCGCTTACAATATTCAAGCAGAAGGCTCTTGGATGAAAGGTATGTGCTAGGGCTGAATTGCGCCACAACGAGAAACAGGTTTTTCCAGTAAACAGTGCAGTCTCAGGGGTCCCAGTGTGATCAGATAGCCTGCCACAACTGTATGCTATCACGTGTGGCTTTATGTGGACCTTGAAGATCCAGACTCGGGTCGTCACACCTGTAGAACGCGTACTTCATCCACTGTCCTGTCTCCTGTCTCCCTTGCCCTAACCGTATTCTCCGTTCAATCACTGCATTGTGATCAATTCCACCTGCCAATAGCGTTTAGCCATTGGCCTTGTATTTTTCTTCCTGAGACAAGCTCTCAAGAGCTTCCCTGGAGACAAGTTCCGGACCACCTTAGAATTGGCTATGTTGTTGAAGATGAGCTTGAACTTCCGATCTTCTGACCTCCACTTCTCAAGTTCTGAGATACAGGTTTGTAGCGCCCTGTCAGATGTATGCAGAGCTGAGGATGGAACTCAGAGCTTTGTGCTTTCTAGGCAAGCACTCACTTTACTAAACAAGCTACATTCCCAGGTCTTAAGTCTTCCCAACAAGCTACTATAGCTGGTTTTCTAGTATATGTTAATGAGCAGTTTTGCATATATTCAAACCGCCTGTAGTGTGTTACAAACATCTTTGGATGCCCTTGGTATCATGGTAATGATGGCCCCATTTAGTGGGAAGTGTTTCTGTCTTGTGTTCACCTCGGCAGCACATACACTAAAGGTGGAACGGTGCGAAGACGACCCAAATGTTCATGAGGAAGCATTTCTTTCTTTTCTGTTTTACATTGGAGGGCCGAAGGGAATTCTTTAAATATCCGCTACAATTTATTGGCAAAGCCGTTGTTCTGTGAATTAGCCTTCTGATATGATGATGGACTACCTGCAACAGTTGTCTTATGAAAAGATAAACCAACTCAGTTTTGAGGTTTGAGCGAAAGGTTGGGCAGACACATTGAGTTGGCCTCGAGTGAGGAGCTGAGTGGAAATGGGAGGGAATATGGGTAAGGGCACGCCCAGAAGCAATGAGGAAAAGTCAGCCTCTCTCCCCCCACTTCCTGATGATCTCGATTCCCCAAAGACACTTGACACAATATAACCTCTTTAAGACTTTACCTGCTCCTAATAGTGTCTCTCTGGGTGTCAAACCTCTAAAACCTGAAACTTTGGTGGGGTGAGGGGGCGTTCAACATCATATCTACTGCAACTGTGTTTTCTTTAGAACAAGATTTAGCTTGTCAGTTAAGTTTCTTTGCTCATTATAGATGTTTCCAGATTTGCATTTCTTCATAACTTTGATTGCCTAGGTTTCTATGAATTTTCCTACTTCCCATATGCTATTTATATTTTCTCCTTAAACGTTTGGCAATGGGATAATATGTATAGGATATATATTTAAAAAACAGTCAAACAGCTCAAAAGCAAAACCCTAAATAACATGACTTAAATATCAGCAGAAAAATTGAATATAGGAAAGAGCATAAGAACATCCTTCAGTGTATAAAAATTTCCAACATCTATAATCAGAGGATGCAAATCAAAACAACAATGAAATGACTGCCTTATTCTAGCTAAAATGACCAGTATTAAAAGGCAGAGGTAACAATCACTGGCAAGGCTGTAGGTAAAGGAAACTCTTAACAAACTATTGATAGGAATTAAAATTAGGATGCCCATATGGTAAAAATGCATGAAAAATCCCCAAGAAATTTTAAAAAAGTAACTATAGTGTGATCTATCAATTTCACCACTGTATCTCCATTGTATTGTTTACTATTACAACTAAAATTTAAATCAAATTTAGTGTCCATCACAAGATGAGTGAATAAATGAAATGAAATGTGCATATACAATATGATTATCATTCAGCTGTGAAAAATAGAACCCACAATTTGCAATAGTATGCATAAACTTGGAAGTCACTACGTTAAGTGAAATAAGCAGGCATGCAGAGACAAACATTATACTCCAGTATCTAAAAACAGCAGTTTTGTGCCGAGACTACCAGAGAACATGAGGCTATGCAGGGGAAATGGATAGGAAAGATAAAAGACACAAAATTACAAATAACAAGAAAGGATAAGTTTTGGCATTGGGCTGCACATAATTGCTACAATTAACAATAAAGTATGATATATAACGAATAGATAGAAGAATTAGCTTTGAATGTTCCAGTACAAGGAGCTGTGTTTGGAGAGATGGGGAGGTTCATTACATTGATTCAGCCATTACACATACATATTTATATGAAAACAACAAATTGCATCTCACAAATACATGTAATTACATACTACTTAGAAAAATAAAAGCAAGGTGGAATGGCACATGCCTGCAGTTCAGGTACTCCAGCAACAGAGGCAGAAGGATCACTCAGTCTCATGAGTTAGACACTAACAGAGGCGGCATCAGGATATCACATCTCAAAGAATAAGTGAGACAAAACCATCGCACAACTGTATGCTGTATAATGGAAACAAGGCTAAAATATAAATGAGATAGGCCTGTTGAAAGCAAAAGGCCATAAAAGGCATTATGTCAACACAGTAAGAAAATGGCAGGCTAGTTACATTAGGATTACAACTTCAGGGCAAAGAAAATCTACATTCCCATGTGGTGGTTTAAAAGAAAATGGACCCTAAAGGGAGTGACACTATTAGGAGGTGTATCCTTGTTGGAGTAGATGTGTCCTTGTTGGAGGAAGTGTCCCTGTGGAGGGGGGCTTTGAGGATTCATATATGTTCAAGCCATGCCCAGTGAGACAGTTCACTTCCTGTTGCCTTTGTATCAAGATGTAGAATTCTACAGCGCCATGTCTGCCCGCACTCCACCAAACTCCCAGCCACCATGTTCCCCACCATGATGACAATGGACTAAACTCTCAAATGGTAAGCCACCACCTTAATAGAGGAAAGTTAAATGCTTTCCTCTATAACAGCCCCATGCTCATGGTGTCTCTTCACAACAATAGAAACCCTAACTAAGATACTACGTTAGGATTGAAAAGGTCATCCACAAAGATCACATAGCAATGTGAAAGGCTTGTGTAACCATAGGACTTCAGTATATTTAAGGAAAGAAACCTTCATAGCTCAAAGAGAAAGACAAATCACAATTATAATCAAAGACTTCGAACCTCTCAACCATTGAAAAACTAGACAAAAGGCCCACAGCTATGCAATGTTTGAAGGATACAATGAATGAACAGAATCTACTCAATACAGTCAGGCTAATGATGAGGTTTTGTTCTGAGAAACGCTTGCTCTGCAGTTTTGTGGCTTGGTTAATGAACATCACAGATTAAGGTGCCTACAAAGTCATGAGATGATGCAGTCTTGTGGGAACTAGCACTGAGTGTGTGTTTGTCATTGACCAAGAAGACTCTTTTGGGCATATTCTTTCCTGTATATATATATATATATATATATATATATATATATATATATATATATATATATATATATATATATTCTCTATCCATGTGGTCACAGAATGTTTGTCAAGAGAGATTCTGTCAATGGGCTGTAAAAATTCCCCAATAGTTCAAAGAATTAAATTGATATATCATGTTTTCTTCAAATATAGTATAACCAAACTAGGAAACAGAAAAATAACAAGAAAAGTCTTAAACAAAAAATAAATAGTTTAACTGCATTAAACCAAATAAGAGAATAATGTATCAAAATAGGTAGACATTGCTAGGCCAGTGCTGACCCAGTAACCCCTACAGTTAAATGTGCCCACTTGAGAAGAGGGAAACACAGCCCGGAGAAGTCCAGCAGTGGGTCGCACACTCACATCTTTGGTGCCCTCTGAAAATCCAAGATTTTTTTAAAGTCCCCAAACAAGAAGATATATCAAAGACAAAAGTAGAAATTAAATTGAAAAAAAAAGTAAGAGTTGGTTGTTTCAAAAGGTCAATAAAATCAGCAAATCTATAGCAAAATTGACAAGGAGAACTGATAAGGAAAGAAACTGTAAGTCTCCAACCCCATGAGCATACAGGCCAAACCCCGAGTGTGTCTGCATCCTGATGTGCGCAAAATCATTGCTCACTCCGTGGAAGATACATGATTTGAACAGTCCTGTAATCAAAAAACCAAATCATCCCAAACAAAATATAGATAGCTTACATAATCTAGCTTTGTGGAAGTCTACCAAAGAACGAAGGAAGGTTGATAGGAATTCTACACACTATTCCCCAGAAAAGGAGAGGATAGGACTGAAACAAAGACAGTACAAAATAAAGACAGGCGACAACAAGAAAAAACAGAAGTCAAACAAACAAAAATCGGAAAAAGAACGGGAGGAAGAAGCCAAGTTCGAGCCAGTATCCTTCTACGTCAGTGGAACCCGGCTCTGATACAGTATTGCCGTGATGTGTGATGTGTCTACATCTGCACCTCTGGGGGGAGGGGGCTGGGCAAGGGGCACAAGGGATTCCTCTGTGTGCAGGTGGATGTGCATTTAAGTTGTTGCAATACAAAAAGTTTCACTTTTCAGTAGGATGGTGATAGCACAGAGGCAGGGGGATCTTTATGAGTTCTGGTCTACAGAGTGAGTTCCAGGACAGCCAGGACTACACAGAGAATTCCTGTCTCAAACAACAACAACAATAAAAGTTTCACTTTTCAAAAGTCTTCAAAAGTATACAACAAAAGCAAATTTATTCTTCCTGGAAATTTTGTAGTATGTAATACAAAATAGGCATTTTATTGTTTGTTTTATATTCTGTGTGTTCAGATATAGATATTAATAAAAATAATCTGAGGGTGTAATGTGATATGTCTATAATCTAGTACCCAGCTGAGGCAGGAGAACCGAAAATTCCAGGTTAGCAAATTCAAGACTCTGTCTCAAATCAGAAGGCAAGAACAACCAAAAGGCTACAGTTACCAACTGGAGACAATACATGAATAAAACAGTAATTTTAGAAACTTCCAGATGACTAGGTGGGCAAAATGCCTGGCGCACGAACACAAGTGCCTGCGTGGAGCTACCCGCATCCAAGCAAAAGCCAGGTGCAGCAAGTGAGCTTGCCATCTCAGTCCTGGGGAGGCTGACACAGGAGGGGCCCCAGGAGCTGGGCAACCAGTCTAGCCAAAGTGGGGAGCTCCAGGTTCAGTGAAAAACCCTCTCTCCAAAGTAGGACGGACTTGCACCAGATCAGGCCAGCAAAATCCTAGGAGGGGCTGGGAAGGGGTTCATGCAGCTCTGCCCGTCTTTAAGGACCTTTGGGCTGCTAGTGAGGGACAGTCGTTTTATTCCCGGATGCAGACCCTGCGAGACTTACCTTGCCCCAGTTCATGCGCATCCAGGCAGCACTAAATGGATTCAGCAGGTTTAGAGACAGAGACACTCAGAGCACACAGCCATGGTTGAGATGGGAAAGTAAGGGGGCGGAGCAAAATTGGAAGGGAAGGAGTGGGAATGCACTTGATCAAACACCATTATATGGTTTGACTATTAAGTCTGAATATTAAGTCCCGTGTAGTACGAATAATAAAACCCAGAGACAGATTCTGGGGTTCAAGCTGAAGATCAGAAAATCACAACAGCCAAGCCACTAGGGAGTTCTTCTACCAAGGCTCAGACAAGGACGATCCTGTCCTCGGAGTGACTGCAGACTGCAATGCTCTCCACCCAACCTCAGACTGTACCTGAGACGCTGAGTTCCTGTCTCCTCCCGTCTTATATTCCTCTCTAGTGCTGGGATTAAAGGTGTGCACCACCACCACCCGGTCTCTATGGCCAACTAGTGTGGCTGCTGGGACTAAAGGTGTGTGCCACCACTGCCTGGCCTGTATAACTGACTAATGTGGCTAGCTTTGCACTCTGGTCTTCAGGCAAGCTTCATTTATTAACACAAATAAAATATCACTATAGTGCATCATTTTGTAAGTGAAGTGGAGGGAGACAGGAGACACCCAGTGCTGATTTCTGCCTTCCAAAGACACGTGCATACAGGTACACACCCCTGCAACACACACACAAGCACATGCACACAAATACACACACATATAACACAATTTAAAAAATAGTAATGCCGAGAAAAAACTATTAATTGCTGATTAACTTTAGCAGAAATATTATGGAACTGTTTTCATTTTAAAACTAAATAATACTTTAAAGTTCTCACAATAGTTCCTGCAAATAAGATGTTTTCTACCCCTATGCTATTTCATGGAGTTTGCATGTAAGAACATTTTCCCTCCAGAGGAGTATCTCATAATGGACTTGTATTAAATTTCCTCCAGCAGTACTTCATGACATTGTTGATCCCAGTTAATCCTAAAAGCATCTCGTCAGTGTCAGGGAAACTACATGGCAGGAAGCAGATGCTGGAGCTGGGCATCTTGGGCCCTCCACAAAAATGACTAGCTAGGCGGTTTTAGATTTTTAGTTTGGGCTTTTGTTTGTTTGTCTTTGCTTTCTGAAGAAAAAAAATCGAGCACACATGAACTTTATGCAGCAGTTTAATTAGCTGAGTATATTCAAGTCTCAGTTCTTTTCCTATTTCACACATGAGAAAAGAAATACTGATGCAGTTAGCAGTAATACCCTATGGAAGACAATCATTTCAAGAACAAATTTCAGCAATAACTAATATTTCTAAGTGAAGGCATAAACAAAACAGCAGGGACTAGGTAAACGGAACATGATGTTGCTCTTCGAGATCTCTTGAAGCAAAGAGCATTTGTTCTGAGGCCGAAGGATAGCAGGATCGTGGGTCACCCCCACAAAGTGCCCTCAGGGGAAAGGAGACAGTCTCAGCAGGGCGTTTCAGGTGTTTGCTCGAAGGGTCCCTGTGCCCGCCCCTGTGTGGGGGGCACTCCAGCGGGGCTGAGCTGTGTGATCAGAGACGGAGCTCTGGAGGTCTTACTGTTCCCTGTACTTTACTTTTACGCAATTCTATCTAATGGTGTACTAACCATGCTGGGGTGCAGAGAGTGGGTAAAACCAGGACACTGCCCATTCTACAGCAAGTTCATGCTAACTGGAACGACAGACAGAACGCTCAGTTGTTAAGAAAAAGAATTCTAAGTTTCAAATGCCCTGGTCAGACCCAAGCATCACTACCTCCTAGAGTTAAGGCATTGGCCAACTTGCTTCATGTCTCCTGGCTTGAAATTCCTCAGCTAAAAATGAGACCAAGAGTATTATAATGCAATTAGCATGTTTTATAAACTAAAACTCACATATTAAAAGCAAATTTAAGTATTAATAATTTCAGATAATGCAAATGATCTTTAAAATTGTTTATAAACTGCTAATTACATGAGATTTTAAATAGATTCTGGGACAAGGTGAAATGATGAGAATTGAAGCATAATTAAATCACAAGGAGGTTATTATAAATTTTATTTATATTATAAATTTATACTATAAATCAAAAAGTTGCATGGTGTACTGCCTGAGTGAAGTCACTGTTCTATAGAAAATGCTAGACATGTTGGTTCAAAAATACTTAATGAGACTCACTTCCTTTTCAACTCCCTGATCGAAACTTTCAACAATAAAATTTAAGTTACCACATCAAAACTTACTTTATATTCATGAACAAATTAATAACAATTTAAGGCACATTAAATATTATTTGTCAAAGAACGTTCATTTACAAATGTATTTTTAAGAATCTCCCATGCAGGAATTCTTCCCGATGTTCAAGTCACTTGTCCTGAGAAATGACTTTGTATAAATAAACCACAGGGTAAGGCACTTCGAGATGAAATATTATTTCCTAAAATTTTAGAAGACTTGGGCCTGGGAAGAAGAAATTAACTAAGCACTGCTATAATTGCCACGACAGCTGCAGAGCCAATACTTAATCACTATCCTGTGAGACGGTCAGTAGGGAGAAGCAGGATTAACATATTGCCTTAAACATTCCAGTGCGTTCTGCATCTGTTTACTGACAATAAAAGACAGCTGTTCCAAACGATGCCCGCTAACAGGTGTAACGTGCCGGCCTGGCACTTTACGCCCAAGTTGCCCCTCATTTCCTTTTGGAATACGCTAAAATTATCCTGGAAGCCACAGGGACCAGTACCATAAAGGGTTTCCATCTTAATTTTGATGATTCTCGTCATTAAGTAAGAGGAGTTTCTTGCTCTGTGAATCCAACAACTTTTGAAACCAACACTAGAGATCCTGAACGAATTATAATTACTCCAGATGTTTTCCATAAAAAATGGTATCTTTAGCAAATGTTATATCTCAAATTCACTGCAAAGAGTATCAAACTTATGAAGGAAGAAGTGTATCAAATTCACTACGCTTAAAAAATATAAATAAAGTTTGAGCTGGTAATTTATTGTGACATAGTACTTCAGTTAATTTCCAGCCATACATATTTAAACCAAGAGTAACACGAGGAAATAAGTTATCAACAATCACTCACCTTATGCATAAAAATAACCACATATTGTGAATATCATACATGTAACTTATACAAATGTTTTAAAAACACTGTTACAATACTATATTAAAATCTTGTTAAAATGGTCTCAGCCAAAAAAGCAACTCCATTCTATTCTACTATACAGTAAATATGGATTGCAACTTTTTATTTATAAATTACAGCAGTGGCATTATGTACAAACCAACGTCAATGAAAAGATTAAAGAACGGATGATAAACAGAAGCTGAGATATTTAGTTTGGGTCTTCTATTGAAGAGAAGATGCAGGGCGCAGTCACAGGAATCGGAAACGCTCCAAACGTCTTCTCTTCTTTTCCTACAGTTAGGACATCAGTCAAGTTAGTTTTAGAAAAGAGTGCGGTATGGACATTCATGGGGTCATGTGAGTTATGTCCATGTTGGCTACATACATGGGTAAAATATGCAACCTTTTAAAAGGTTTTGCCGAAACTAAATTGCCCAAAGCATTCTGATTCCAGCAGCAGCTGATGGACAAATGATATCGTTAAAGTCAGGGCTTCAGGTTGCCCAGGCTGGCCTTGAACTCACTATTTAGCCTAGAGTGACCTTGAACTTCTGATTCTTCCCAGTTCTGGAAACACACTAGGCTGATGTGGTTGCTGAGGACTGAGCCTAGGTTCACAACTGCTATAGAAAACAGTTTGCTCTCAGCCTCATCCCGTCCTAAGTTTAGATAAAATGTTGCATGCTGCATCTGTGTGGGTTCTTCTGGAAGTCAATTACCATCCATGCAAGCTCTTACTTTGCTCTTTAAGGTATAAACAAATACCTTGTCTGTTCGGAGGTGAGAGGGGGCCCTGGAGATTGAACACAGAGCCTAGTGTATACCACGCTCCACCACTGTCACCCTTAGCCCCCAAGGCTTAAGTTCTAAAAAGCTTTTAACATGGAACAGTCAAGAACAGTAGTGTTGACGGTTTGTTTTGAGCCAGTTCTGTTATGCAGACGAGATAGCCTGGAACTCACTATGCAGCCCGTGATGGCTTTCCACCTGCCTTAGCCTTCCGAGCACGGAGATCACAGCAGTGTACCGTGCTACATGGCCTCTGAAGTTGATCCCCTGTCTGAAATGCTGTTGATAACGATGCTTAACATTAGTGTGTGACCTTAGAAATACATCGTAGATGATGGGCGTGTTCTGATGAATAAATTCAACTAATATTACGTAGCAACACAAAATCCTGTGGTACAAAATTCAGGAATTATTCATACTTCAGAAACCCCTTGAAAAAAATTAAATACTTTAGGTCATATTTACCCAAAATATCTTAATTTTATAATTTCTCACTACCATATATTAGAATATTTATCAATAAAAAATGTTTATATTCACCTCTTGGAACTTCCATCAGTCCTGGCTGCTGCCCACTATTTCCCAGAGACCCTTGAGCCACACAACATGGTACAATAAGACCTCTGCCCCTCCCTGCTCCTCTCAGCTCACATCCCCAGACTCTCACCCCAATCTCTGCCTGCCACCTGCTGCCATTTTCAGACTTTGCAGAGGTCCCACGCAGCTGGTTAGAAGCCCTTGCTCTATCCCTCTCTGCCCTTCCTTCGGGATTTTCATCTAGCGGAAGGACTGACTGGATGGTCCTAGGACCCATCTAAACACCATCTGTCCCTCTGAGACAAAACTCCTATCAAAAGCCACAGCTATAGTCTAACTCCAGAACCCTGGTCTCGTAATAAAAACACATAATACAAAAGAAAGACTAAAACCAACTAAGGCAGGATGTTGTTTCCTCAAATTATCAATTCCATAGTAATTGTCTCTATGAAAACAACAAGATAAAGAATTCAAAAAAACAATTATAAACTAGTTGAAAGAGCAACAAGCTTAAAAGAGAGAGGAATAAACTCCTGATTGAAGCCCAAGAAAACACAAACAAAAACCTACATGAAGTGAGGAGAAACCGTGAAATGTGCACTCGCTAGTTTTATGTCAACTTGACACAAGCTAGAGTCCATTAGAGAGCAGGAAACACCAATAAAGAAAATGCCCCTGAAAAATTCGACTGAATGGTATTTACTTAATTAGTGATTTTGGGGGGAGAGTTCATTTTGGGCAGTGTCATCCCTGGACTGGTGATTCTGGGTTCCATGAGAAAGCAGGCTGAGCAAGCAATGGGGAGCAAGCCAGTGAGCAGCATGCCTGCATGGCCTCTGCATCAGTGCCTGCCTTCAGGTTCCTGCCCTGGATGAGCTTCTGCCCTCGCTGCTTTGATATGGAACTGTGAGTGAAATGAACCCTTTCCTCCCCAGGTTGTTTTGGTCATGGTGTTTCATCACAGCAATAGAAACCTTAGCTAAGACAATATGAAATAAAAATTCAATAAAGAGATAGAAATACTGAAGAAAATTAAAATGAAGACGAAGGAGAGGAATTCAGTAAGCCTAAGAAATAGCTCAGCAATAAGGTTCACAAAGAAGAAGAATTATATAGAAATAGAGCAATAGGGTTTGACAACAAGATAGAGGAATTTAATCAATCAAAGAAAATGATAATAAAAAAATATGAGTGGAGTATTAAGCATGTTTGGGACATCAGGAAGAGTCTAAATCTGCAAACTGTGGGCATAGAGGAATTCCAGGCAAAGTCATATAGAGTATTTTCAATAAAATCATAGAAGAAAGTTTCCTGAATCTATGAAAAGATATGCTTACTTATATAAAAAGCACACAGAAAACAAAAAAAATTATTATATCATAGTTAAAACACATAGCATACAGAGAAAAAGAAGACAGGGTGCTGACCTAGATTACTTTACCTAAAAAAAAAAGACCTATGATTCATAACTGAATGAAAAAGGAAAACCTCCCACAATCACAATGCACTAAAAAATATAAGCCCAATCTCGTCAGTCTTATAGGAAATTCTGGAAGGACTATTTGACCTGAAAGATGACTGTGTCCAAGATGTCATAGGGAAATATATATATATTGCTAGGGTACATGTTTTTGCAAAGTAAGACAAAGAAAAAAAGCAACAGAAATAAACAAATGAGCAATCCACATACTTCAATAAGATTTCAGAAGCATAAGATTTCATAGCGTCAATTATCCAATCAAAAAACAAAGGTTAGTTAATTTGATTAGAAAACAGGATCCATCGATTTCCTGTCTACAAAGACACACTTTGCTTCCAAGGACAGATACTGCCTTCAAATGACAGAAAGGGGAAGAAGCATTGCAAGGAGATAGGAGGAGGGCATCAGGAGATGTCACTACTTCAATATCTGACAAATCAGAATTCACGCCAAACAATTCCGAGGAGAGAAAGATAATGGCTTCATTCTGATCCACTGAGTAGAGATTTTCATTTGAAAGCCTCTAAACTTGGGCACACTCAATTTCATACAATGGCTAATACCAGAATTAAGTCAATGACTCCCACGTGATTATAGTAGGTAACTTCAGTGCCCTCCTTATACCAAGGCAGTGGCCACCCAGATAAAAACAGAAATACTGGAGGTGAACGACACCAGAGAGCAACTGGACTCAATGGACAGCCACAGAACATTCCCCCCAAATGCTACAGAACACAGTTCCCCTCAGCAGTACACAAATTTACTTGAAAATGGAAGGCAAAGTAGGAAAGAAATAAAGCCTCAGTGAGTACAGAAAAGATAAAAATCTTCCTGCATTCTAAGAGAAAACCAGGAAATCCAAACTCAAGCGATTTAACACACTTGCGCTACTGAGTGATGAAAGGTTCAAGAAGTAAATATTCCTAGAATTAAATAAAAATTAAAAACAAACAAATCAAAACCTAGGGGACATAATGAGCGCAGTGCTGAGAAGAAAGTTGATGTGTGCAATTGCCTATACTACAGACATCACAGATAGCACATCAATAACTTAATGATGAACCTCAAGGCGCTGGAAAGATCCAAATTTATCCAAAAAATCCAAAGCAAATCCAAAGTTACCAGAGAGAAGAAATAACTAAAATTAGAGCAGAAATTAACAAAATAATTTTTAAACTATAAAAAGAACCAGTGAAATAATGAGTTGGTTTTTTGAAAATACAAAGCTGACAAACCACTAGCCAAATTAAACAAAATAAAATGAGAGGAAGGCCAAATAAGACTAGATTTGAAATGAAGCCATTACAACAGACACCTTAAAAGCCTACATAGCTTACCAAATTTGAAAAGCTAAAAAAAAAAGATGAATATGCATATGACCAACCAAAGTTAAACGAAGGTGAAATAATTCATATAAACAAACCTAAAACATGCCACAAGACAGAATCAGTAATTAAAATTTTCTCAAATAGATTGGATTCATTACAGAATTCTACAAGATCTTTGAAGAAGAATTAAAAACCAATGCTTCTCAAAATATTCCATAAAAACAGTAAAGTAAGACATGTTTCCAAAATATTTCTATGAGGCATACATTGTAATGTTAGCAAAACCAGACACAGGTACACACAAAAAGAAGTAATTTATAGACCAATTTCCAGAATGAATGTATATGGAAAATTTCTGAATAAGCACTTGAACACTGAATAACTTCAATACCGCATCAAAAATATAATCTGTAAAGGTTAAGTTGACTTCATTTCAAACATACAGGGACAATTGAGACAATTCAACACATTGAAGTCAATAATATAATTCATCAAATAAATGACCCTGTGGACAGAAATCACAGAATCAGCTCAATTTAGTTGCAGAAACGGTCTTTGACAAACCCAACATCATTCTGTAACAAAACTCTTAAGAGATCTGAAATGAAGGGGGCATACTTCAACATAATAAGGGTAATATATGACAAATCCCTAGCCAAATACAGAAAAACTTGAAGCAATCCCACTAAAATCAGGGACAAGATAAGGATGTCCACTAATCCCATTTTTTCTTTACTATAATGCTTGGAGCACTAGCTGGAGAAATAAAATCAGGGAAGGAAATTAAAAAGATACAAATAAGAAAAGTAGAAGTCAAATTATCCCTATTTCAGATGATATTATACATAAGAATTCCCAAAAATTCCAAAAAAAAAGCTCCTGGCACAAAACACCCAGGAAATCTGTAACATTATGGACAGACCACATTTAAAAATATTAGGAATAGGGTTTTGAGAGATAGCTCAGTGGTTAAGAGCACTGGGTGTACTTCCAGAGGTTCTGAATTCAATTCCCAGAAACCACGTGATGGTTCATAATTATCTTTAGTGGAATCTGAGAGCCTGTTCTGGTATAAAGTTGTACATGTAGATAGCACTCAAGCACATTAAATACATACATACATACATCTTAGAATATCCTTTAAAAAGAATGATAGGAATAGAGAAAGGAGAAAAACACAGGTCAAAGGCAAAGAAAATATTTAAACAATATCATAAAAGAAAATTCCTCTAACCTAAAGAAAGAGATGCCCACCAAAGTACAAGAAGCAACTGGGCAGTGGTAGTACACACCTTTAATCCCAGCACTCAGGAGTAGTGGCAGATGGATCTCTGTGAGTTTGAGGTCAGCCTGGTCTACAGAGCAAGTTCCAGGACAGCAAAAATTGTTACACAGAGAAACCCTGTTTTGAAAAACCAAAGTAAAAGAGGCATACAAAGCACCAAATAGACTGGACTAGAAATGAAATTCCCCTTGACACCTAATAATCAAACCACTAGATGTACCAGAAAAAAAAAATTAAAAGCTGCAATGAAAAAAATTACCAAGAAACATATAAAGACAGACCTATTAGAATAATAAATGACTTCTCAGTGGAGACTCTAAGAGCCTTATAGATATGCTACAGATATCACATAGATAAGAAATCACAGATGCCAGCCCAGACTATTATGCCCAGCAAAACTTTGAATCACAATAGATGAGGAAAATAAGATATTCCATGATAAAATCAAACGTAACTAATAGCTATCTACAAATCCAGTCCTATAGAGGGTGCTAGAAGGAAAACTCCAACATAAAGTGGTTAACTACATTCAAGAAAACACAAAGAAAAACTAATTCCAGACCAGTAAATCAAAAGAGAAACACACACACACACAAACACACACACACACACCACCACCACCACCACCACCACCACAACCAACAACAACAACAGCAACAAAATAACCAGAATTAACAAACAACTCTCGTTGATATCTCCAAACATTAATGGCTTAAATTTCCCCAATAAAAAGACACAGACTAATAAATTAGACTAAGAAATGGAATCCATCTTTCTGCTGCATTCAAGAAACACGCCATAACTTTGAGATAAAAGGATGGAAAAGATATTCCAAAAAAAAAAAATGGACCTAAGAAGCAAGCTGGTGTATTGTTTTTAATATCTGGCAAATTAGATTTCAAACCAAAACTAATCAAAAGAGATAGGGAAGGACACTATAAACTCATGAAAGGAAATCCACCTGAAGGACATTTTAGTCCTTAATATCTATTCCCAAAACACAAGGGCACCCAAGTTCATGAAAGAAATACTATTCCAGCTTAAATCACATATTGATCTTCACATACTGACAATGGGAGACTTCAATACCCCACTCTCACCAGGGGACAGGTGATGCAGGCACAAACTAAACAGAACTGGTGACGCCAAATGACATTATAAACCAAATGGACATAACAGATATTTACAGAACAGTTCATTGAAACAGAAAAAAAATACACCTCTTTCTCGGCATGTTATGGAATTTTGTCCACAATTAACTACATACTCAGACTCAAAGCAAGTCTTAACAGATGCATGAAATTTGAAATAACACCCTGCTTCCTATCAGACCACCACAGATTAAAGCTGGATTTCAACAACAACAGAAAGCTTACAAACTCACGGAAACTGAACTACAAAATGAAAAACTGGTCAAGACAAAAACTAAGAAAAAATGAAGGACTTTCTAGAACTGAATGAAAATGAATGTAAAATGTACCCAAACTTTCAGGGACACAATGAAGGAGATTCTTAGGAGCAAGTTCATAAGCCAAAGTGTCTACATTTCATAAAAGGAAAAATCTTGTACTAGTAACTTAACAGCACACCTAAAAGCTACAGAGCCAAAACAAGCAAGCACACTGAAAGATAGATATCAAGAAATATGTACATAACGTAACAACAAACAATACAAAAGGCTCAATGAAACAGAGTTGATTCTTTGATAAAATCAATCAAGATTGACAAATGCTTACCCAAATTAACTAAAAGGTGCAGAGACAACATCCAAGTTCAGAAAACAGGGCATAACAACGGACAGCAAGGAAATCCAGAGAATCATAAACTCATGCATTAAAACCTATACTTACAAGGTTAAGAAATCTAAAAGAAATGGACAGTTTTTTTTAATACATTCCACTTACCAAAGTTAAATCAAGATCAAATAAGCAATTTAAACAAACCTATAACCCCTAATAAAATAGAAGCAATCATTAAAAGCCCCCCATCCCCACTGAAAAAGAGCTCAGAACCAAATAGTTTTAGTGTAGACTTTCAACAAGAGTTAATGCCAATACTCCACAAATTATTCCACAAAACAGAAACAGAAGGAAAATTGCCCAATTCATTTTATGAGGCCAGTTACTCTGACACCCAAACCACATAAAGACCTAACAAAGAAAGAATGACAAAGCAATTTGACTCATAAACACAGATGCAAAAGTTCTCAAAAGATAGTTTCAGACTGAATCAAGAACACATCAAAAAGATCATCCGCCAAGATTAGGTTTGCTTCACCCCAGAGACGCCGGGATGGTTCAACATACATCAATTAACAAATGCAATCTGCTATATAAACAGACTGAAAGACAAAATCCACATGATTGTCTCATTAGATGAAGAATTTGACAAAATTCAATACTCCTTTATAATAAAAACTTTGGAGAGATTAGAGATGCAAGGGGGCATACCTAAACATAATAAAGGCAACTTATAGGAAGCATGTAGCTAGCATCTACTTAACAGGAGAGAAACCCAAAGCAATTTCACTAAACCCAGGAACAAAACAAGGTTCTGCACTCTCTCCTTATTTATTCAATATCGCACTTAAAGTCTTAGAGCAATAAGACAGTGAAGGAGATCTGTAGGATACAGGTTGGAAAGGAAGAAGTAAAAGTATCTTTATTTGCAGGTTTTGTGGCTTTATATATAAAAGAGCCTAAGAACATCACTCGGAAATTTCTGCAGCTGATCAAAGTATCAGAACACAAAATTAACACACAAAAATCAGCCCTCCTACATATAAAAGACAAACAAAAACTGCTAAAAAAAAAATCAGGGAAACAACACCTTTCACAATAGCCTCAAATAATATCAAATATCATGGGTTAACTCTGGCCAAGCAAGTGAAAGACTTGTACAGAAAAAAAAAATTAAGACATTGAAGAAATGAATTGAATAAAATATCAGAAGATGGAAAGGTCTCCCATGCTCATGGGTCAGTAAGATTAATATAGTAAAAATGGCCATCCTGCCAAAAGCAGCCTACAGATTCAATACAACACTCATCAGAATTCCAACACAGTTCTTAACAGAAAGCTTTGTATGTGTATTATCAGGTTCTCTAGAGTAACAGAGTTTATAGATTCATATATATACATACATACACACACACACACACATATGGGATTGATTAGATGACTTACAGGCTAGTCTAACAATGGCTTGCTATGAACAGAAAGTTCAAGAATCCAATAGTTTCTCAGTCCATGAAGCTGGCTGACTCAGCTGGTAATCCTGAAGAAATAGGCTCTAAGGACAGTACAGGGATGGACTTGCCAGCAAGGTGAGGGCAAGCCGACATAGAGCAAACGCTTCCTTCCTCCATATCTCTGTGTAGGCTTCCAGCAGAAAGACGGCCCAGAACAGCCATCCCAAGTCAACCCCTGGTCAGCTTGACACACATCCTATCTCCTTATGTTGTGACTAATTTCCAAATGGAAATAATAACCAGGTCATAATAACGCCTAAACATGATATAACTGTCCCACATATAATCGCAAATGCATTATATATTTAAACAGGTCATAATTAAGCCTAACAGGATATAACTGTCCCTCATATAACTGTAAATGCAGTATAAATTTAGAATAGGTAGCAATGTCTCTTGAGGGACATTCTCTTATTCTCTTAGTATCTCAAATTTAAGTATAATAACTATTTATATTCTCCTAACTGATGTTACATAACATGATAAATTGAGGAAAGAAACCCAAATATCTATGGAAACACACTTTTACAAAATTAGGTCAGCAACACTAAGGTCAATTATGATCCCCATTTCTGCAACTGGTCACGAGGACCTAGTGGTCTGTATAGCTAACTTCCTCTACTACGCATTCTGTCTGTCCTTCCTCTCAGCCAGCAACTCAGTCTTGGCTCTTTTCCAGGAGGAGTTGGCCTTTTAAAAGACTGTGGGTCCCTCTAGGGAAGAACTGGAGAAAGGAAAACTCAGGTGTTTTATCAAAGTCCTTCCTCAGAGGAACCTGGCCACCCCTGCATTCAAGGGATTCCACGTCTGCATACTGGCTCAAGTCTGAAATTGACTCACTGGCTGAGACTGCTGTTTGCCACTACACAATGCAGCCTTTCTTTTATCTGTTTGAGAATTTTTCTGCTTACACAGATCAAACAAAATTTCGTCATTTTCATGCCTGGGAACATCATGCTTGATTAGCCAATGCCAAAGGCCCATATGAGTCTTGCCACTATAAAATTCACTTTGCCTGTGCTGACCATTACGGGTTAGGCCATTATGAGCACTGCTTTACCTACGCCGACCATCAGGATAACTATGATCACCTTGTCTTTGGTGATTCACTGCTGCCTCCTGGCCCCTGCTACCTCAGGACCCAATTTAACCCATTGCATCCAATTCATCCAATCTCAATTACAGCAGCGTCTCCAACCCCGAGGTCTGGCACAAGGAAAAGGTGACAACAAAGCTCCTTGAATGTGCTCGGGTCCCCACCATCCCGACCAGTTTGCATTTTATAGGATTAGTGAAGGGCACGTCTTCTGGGCTCCCCATTGTAGGAATTGGGTTTTACACAGCATACACACTCTAGCATTGTGATTTTCCTGAACCTTAAAAAAAAATCTCCATCAATACTATATGATACAAGGGCTCTCAGGCATCTCCAACGCCTTTTGAGTAAGCCATCTTTTGACAAATGTTTCAGCCAACCATTCACCTAAACTTTTGACACATCTTTTTAACTGTGCGATATTTCATATTAAACTTAGAATCTCCACTCAATAAACCAATCGCCCACATCAATAAACTCAGCCTGATCCGGTTTTATGTTCCTCCCACCATTATCCACAAGCCCCGCCCACACATTTTCACCAGATTCTTGCTTAAATGGATGAGCAAACTCATGTAACTTTCCAGCAGTGCAGCGCTGACCCTTGTCATAGGCTCCGCTTTCTACCTCCCCACTAGGAACCTGCTTAGCCTTAAGTCTGGTTGCAGGTCCAGAGGCAGCTAACTATTGGTGGGTCCTGAGAGATGTCAGTACTGTTTTGCCTGACATTTCCTTCAGAGAAATTCACTGCTGGTTTGTGTAGAGGACAATGAAGGGTTAATTTCTTCAGTCAATATTTCAAGAGCAGTGGTCAATAATTAGAGAAAAACCACTAATGTGGAAAGCAATTAAAAAATTGGAATTGACCTCTGGCCTCCTCATGCAAGCCCCACACACGAATGTACATCGTCATACACATGAACACATGAAAACAGACATGAGCATATATACGTGTAAACGCATGCACACAATAAAGAAACAAAAAATTTTGCAATATTCTGAACCATAAACAAAACCCACAAAGAAATGACAGTATTTGTGATACGAGGCTGCAGCCATTATATGGTTTTCAGAGCCACACTTCCTGCCCCAAAGGCATCCTTTAGGAAAGAAGATGCTCAAACCATGACGATTTTATGTAACTTTAGTTCTTAATTTTGTTCTAAGGTAACGTACAGGGCTCTTTCACTTTTATGTGTGTATAAATTTAGCCAATTCATTATACAAATTACCTATTTTATAATTTAATTTAATTTAGTTGCCTATTTTTATAATTACAAAGGTAAAATACTTGACTCCTCAACTTCACATGCTAAATTACTGAAATTACAAGGTTTTTATTATGAAGTTCTATTCAGAAAATGTAAGAATAAAGAATATTTTAAAGACAGAAAGCTAATCTAATCATAAACCAAGCAAATATAGATTTTTTTATATTTAACCTCCCCTACACAAATCATTTTTACAACTTAAAACAGTCTAGATTTGTCTAATGTAAACTTACTACTATTAAATCAATAGCTATTTATCAAATAAGTATAATAATAAAAAATATATACCAATACTCATTAAAGAATATCAATTCATTTTTTGTACATTAAATTTTATGGCTTACCATATCGGCATTTTCTTTGCCTAAAAGACAAAATTTCACAAATCTTAAAACAAAAACATCAAAAGCTATAGCTACAATATTTTTTTAAATGTACATACAACGTAAAATGATGTAAACTAGTTATCGAAAACATAAAACTTGGAAGGAAGTAAAAGTGTAGTTAGTTATGGAAATATAGTTCAGTTTGGGGCACTTTAAAATAGATTGTTACAGTGGACGACCAGGGGCAATGTGACGCTGCAGAGTTTGGGGCCTACCCAAACCTATGCGACACAATGAAGGAGGTTCTAAGAGGCAACTTCATAGCACTAAGTTCCTACATACAAAATGGAGAGATCTTGTATTTGTAACTCAATGGCACACCTAAAAGGTCTAGAACGAAAAGGAGAAATAATGCCCCAAATGAATAGATGGCAAGCAATAATCAAACTCAGCGTTGAAATAAAAATCAGAAACAACAAACAAATATGCAAAGAATCAGTGAGAGAAAGAGCTGATTCTTTGAGAAAATCAGTAAGACTGACAAACCCTGAGCCAAACTCAGCTACGGTGGAAGGAGGAAATCCAGATTAGAGGGCTCAGAACAACAGACACCGAGGAAATTCACAGAATCCTAAGGACATACTTTAGAAACCTGTGGTCCGCCAAATTGGAAAATCTAACAGAAATGGGTACTTTTCCTGATAGATGCCATTGACCGAAGCTAAATCCAGATAAACAAAATCAGCAGATCTATGACCCCCAGTGGAGTGAAGCAGTAATTAAAAGTCTCCTAAGCAAAACTGATCAGGGTCAGATGGTTTCAGCATAAAATTCGACCAGACTTTCAAAGAACAATTACTGCCAATACTCACACATGACTCCACAAAATAGAAACAGAAAGAATGCTGCTTGATTCTTTTTATGAAGCTATACTCACCCTGATACCTAATCACAAAAAGAGGATTACAAACCAGTTTCCTATATTAATACCAATGCAAAAATTACTAATAAAATACTTGCAAACTGAATCCAGGGACATATCGAAAAGATCATCTGTCATAGTCAAGTGGGCTTCCTCACACAGACGCAGGGATGGGTCAACATACCTCAACTGATAAGCGTAATTCAACAAATAAACAAACTGAAAGACAAAAACCACATGATCATGTATAAAAGCCCTTAGATAAAAATCAAGTGCTCCTTCATAATAAAAGTCCTGGAGAGAATCGGAACACAGGGACACACTTCAGCATAACAAGGGTGAATTACAGCAAGTCCACATCCAACATCAACTTAAGTGGCGAGGAACTCAAAGCATTTCCACTAAAGTGAGGAATAAGACCAGGCTGCCCACTCTTTCCTTATTTATTCATATAGAATATTCACTGTATTTATTTATATAGTACTTTATGATATATAGGACTTGAACTCTTAGCTAGAGCAATAAGACAGCCAAGGATACCAAGAGGATGTAAATTGAAGAGGGAAAAGTAAAAGCATCTTTATTTGTAGATGACATGGCTTTATATATAAAAGACCTGAAGAACGACATGAGGAGACTTCTCCAGCTGATTTGTACTTTAATCAAAGAAGCAGAACACAAAATTAACACATAAAAATAAGTAACCCTGCTATATACAAATGACTAGCATGCTGCAAAAGAAATCAGGGAAACACCTTTTACAATGCCTCAAACCTCAAATAACATCAAATATATTGGGTTAACTCTGGCCAAGGACATAAAAGACTTATATGGGAAAAAAAAACCCTTAAAACACTAAAAAAAAGAAATTGAAGAAGAGATGAGAAGATGGGAATCTCTCCCATGCTCATTAATTAGTAGAATTAATACAGCAACATGGCCATCCTACCAAAGGCAATCTACAGATTCAATGCAATTCCCATCAGAATTCCAACAAATTCTTCACAGACCCTGGAAGGACAATTCTCAGCTTCATATGGAAAAACAGAAGAACCATGATAGCTAAAAACAACTCTGAATAATAAAAGAACTGCTGGCAGTATCACCATCCTCAACCTCCGATTATACTACAGAGCTATAGTAATGAAAACAGAATGGTATTAGATAAAAACAGACACATTGATTAATGGAGTCAAACTGAAGGACCAGATATGAGAGATATGAGTCCACACACCTATGGACACAGAATTTTTTGCAGTGAAACCAGAAATACACAAATGGTGCTGGTCAACGTGAGGGCTACACATGGAAGAAGGCAAATAAATCCGTACTTATCACTCTGCATGAAACTCAACTCCAAATACATCAAGGACAGATACACTGAATCTGATAAAAAGAAAAAGCCGGGAACTCCTTGGCATGGGAAAGGTTTTCTGAACAAAACACTGATAGCACAGGCAATAAGAACAATTAAGGGGGCTGGATGGATGGCTCAGAGGTTAAGAGCATTGCCTGTTCTTCCAAAGGTCCTGTGTTCAATTCCCAGCAACCACATGGTGGCTCACAACCATCTGTAATGAGGTCTGGTGCCCTCTTCTGGCCTGCAGGCATACACACAGACAGAATATTGTGTACATAATAAATAAATAAATAAATATTTTTAAAAAAGAACAACAATTAATAAATGGGACCTCGTGAAACTGAAAAGCTTCTGTACGGCAAATGACACTGTCATTTGGACAAAGTGACAGCCTACAGAATGGGAAAATACTTTTACTAACTATACATCTGACAGGACTAATATCTAACTATATAAAGAACACAAACTACTGTGCATCAAGAAAACAAATGACCCAGTTAAAAATGGGGTGCAGATCTAAGCAGAGAATACCCAAAAGAGAAAACACAAGTGGCTGAGAGGCACTTAAAGTCAGCATAAGGGAAATGAAAATTAAAACTGCTTTGAGTTTTCATCTCATCCCAGTCAGAGTGACCAAGACCAACTTAAAAATGACAGTAACAAGATGGTGAGGATGCGGGGGAAAGGGAGCACTCATCCATTGCTGGTGGGAGGTCAAGCTTATACAATCACATTGGAAATCAGTGTGGTGCTCCCGCAGGAAATTCAGAATACATCTGCTGCGTGAGTACCTTCCGCTGCCTCAGCCAATAGTCGCTGAAGCACGAGCCCACAGTGCTGCAGGAGCGCCTTCCACTCTGTCAGCCAATAGCCGCTGAAATACCAGCCCACTGGGGTGTGGTATATTTCTCTTTTAAAAAGGGCCGCAAGTCTCGGCTCGGGCCTCTTGGTTCCGGTGCTTGGTTCCGGCTCCTGCTCCCAGCTCCTGCTCCAGCGACTAGGCTCCCTTCCTGACGGTTTATGGTATATGTAAGTTTTACCCCCCAAAATAAATACCCCTTTAAAACATAACTGGTGTGGGATTGATTCGCCATTATACATCTCTCTGAAGATCCAGCTCTACCACTCTTAGGCATGTACCCAAAGGACTCTACATCATCAATCATATTCATTTATTATACTCTATTCATAATAGCTACAAATAGGAAACAGAGTAGATGTCCATCAACAGATAAAGAGTATGTGGCACATTTCCACGGTGGAATATGACTCGACTCTTCAAAAACGAAATCTTGAAATTTACATGTAAATGGATGGAACTAGGAAAAAAAAATCAATCCGAGTGAGGTGATCCAGACCCCAAAAGACAAAAAATGGTATGTATTCACTTATATTTGGATGCTAGCTGTTAAATCGCCAATAAGCAGGCTACAATGCATCTGACCAACGTGGTTAGGGATAGAGAGTGAGAGACTAAGGGGAGGACAGAGTTGCCCTAGGAAGGGGGAATAGAATAGACTGGAATGGATGGGGCAGCACTAGAATAGGAGACTCAAGCAGGGAGGGGATGAAAAGAGAAAATTGGGGGAGGAAATATGGAAAGAGCAACCAAAACTAAATGTCATTTGAGGGGTTAGATACAGTAAAATACCTAATACAGTAAAAGTGCCCTAAAATATATTCACATATGAATGTGATATTCATGGAACTGTCAAATAATGGAGAGATAGAGCCCCAGCTAGACACCTCTTGTCATCAAAGTAAGAGTCTAGTTTCTGGAATGAGTTACATCTAATTAATTTTTGGTCCCCATTGGAATCCTCATAAAACACCTACCATAACTCATTGAGCATGGAGAAGTTAAACTGGTGCCTGCACAGAGCCTTCATCCCTAGTGTCTGGTGTTCAGAGTCCTAGAAGGTATTGGGCATGTTTACCAAAGGAGAAAGGTAAATACCAAATCAGCTGGCTACAACCTCTTCAATCTATAATAGTAACTTGCATGCAAGATATGCTAGTACAATAGTGGCACAAACTTGTGGGAGTAACCACCCAATATCTGATTGAATTTAAGGACCACTCCATGAGATGGAACCCATACCAGACACTGCTTGACTTGCCAAGACTAGTTAGGCCAGTGACCTAGGAGAAAACCAAATACTATTCTTCTGCTCAAGGAACATAGCAACAAAATGAATTCTAGAGATATTTGCTGTACTCAGATGGGTGACTTGCTCAGCCATCCTCACAGAAGTTTCCTCCTGCAGTAGATGGGAACAAATAGGGACTCATTACTGAACAATGGGCAGGGAATGAGCTATCCTGAAACACTTTGGTCCAATGGGATGTCTCCACCAATGCCTTCGTCCCAGGGCTAAGGGAGCCCCGCAGAAGAGGAGGCAGAAAGATTGTAGGAGCCGGAGAGGATGGAGAATAGTAAGGAAACATGGTCTTCTAAATGCAGCAGGACCAATGAAAATATGAACCCACAGAGTCTGCAGGATGCACAGCATGAGCTGAGCAAAGATTGTAGCAATAAATAAGCCAAAGAGGGGAGGGGCAGGAGGCTCCATCCTACACAAAGAGCTACAGGCGACTAAGGAGTTCCGAGGGTGGGAGAAACAGGCATACTCAGGGAAGAGTACACACACTGGCTATCCAATACCAAAGGTTAGCCCTGAAGACAGATGTACACACAAGTAGCACACAGACTTAGCAGGTTGTATATAGGAATATATGTGTGTATGCATATATATGTATGTGTGTATGTATGTATGTATGTATGCATGTATTAACAACAAAAAACAGAGGCCATGGATTAGAAAAAGAGGAGTGGCGTGCATATAGGAAAGTTTGAAGGGAGAAATGTTGTATATTTGTATAATTTCAAAAAATAAATATAAATAAAAAGATCTTGCTAATTCATAATAAAGGTATTATTAAAAGCAAAAATATATAATATAAAACAATAATATTATTTTCATGTGTATTTTACTACAGATCACTTTAGTTAGTCTAGAATTATAAAACTTAAGCCTAATAACCTACAGTTCTTACAATCTCTACACCTTTTAAACGATTCGGGAATGGACAGCTAGGAGTGTAGATGTAGCCATCTGGCCCAAATCTGCGCCGTTCTGCCTCAATTGCTCTCTGGTTTGCCACTGTGAGCATCTTCCTATACTGAAAACACTCAGAAAACGTACCTTAAAAGGTTCTCCTATGTCTACCCTATTAACTTACACCTATTCCCTTCTTGCTCATTTAATAATTACTAGTCAAAAATTTCCTTCTTAGCTTGCTCACCATCTCCTTAAGAAATTATTAATAAAGGTTTATTTTTAGTGACTGCACTTTAATAATGAAATGATAGACAAACATATGTGCCAAAATGTGCACTAGAATTAACACCCTTTAAATTCCCTAGTGGCTCAATTAAAACAAAAGTTTCGATAATAAGAGAGAGGCCAGCTTTGCCCTGACGCCTGACCACGGCAGGACAACGTCACAGACTTATCGTCATGGTAACACTGCAGCTTCACACATGCTCACGAGCACGCATGCAAAACCGGAAACGGCGGCAGTACATACCAGTTAATAGAGGACGTCCAAAGCTTCAGGGGAAAATGAGAAGAAAAGCGGTGTGAGAAATTTCTAATTGTGCAACAAGTATTTCAAATTGTGCATTTTTTAGAAAAAAAAAATCAAAGGCCTTTTAGTTCAAAAAAGCAGGCATTACCAAGAAGCCCCTGGTGATTTTCTGAATTCTTTTCTTGTATTCATACCAAACTTCTTAATTCTCATATTAAATCTCTGAAAATATATAAATAAAATGTCACGTAAGTTTAAGAAACTATGTCGGTAGAAGCAAAAAACAATGAAGTAGAAACAAAACCCGAAGAAAACTTAAACTAAAGACTCTGTCTAATAATAACTCTTAGGGGAAAATAACAGACGGTATAGTCAAGAATAGTGCCTGGCTTCACATAGCTCCATGTCTTGACCAGAACACCGAGCGAGGACATGTGAGTGTTTTAAACATAAAGACAGACATATGAGCCCTACAGAAACAGAAAATGCCACCTTGCCCTAGCACCGTGGTTCTCAACCTGTGGGTAGCAACTCCTTTGGCAAACCTGTATCTCCAAAAATACTTACATTATGATTCATAATAGTAGCAAAATTACAGTTAGGAAGTAGCAACAATGAAATTTTGTGGATGGAGGTCACCACAACATGAGGAACTGTATTAAAGGGTCTCAGAATGAGAAAGGTCGAGAACCACGGCCTACCAGATCTTAGAAAATATTGGATAGCAAAACTCATAAAAACCATGGTTTCAAAAACAGAAAGATGAACACACCAATGTAAATTGTGAAGCAGTCAACACTAAGAAACCACTGATTGACCTGTGCTATGTCTTAGCACGATATTAGATGTTTGATGCATTTCTTCATTCATATTTACACTTTAAATATTGACATCCAATATTTTCAACAAATTTATGAGTTTATTATCTCTGTTTTACAGACAAGGAAGTAAGTCAGTTTTATTAAGTTAAAGCAAACTCACCTTATGAATGCTGTGATTAAAATACTGACTCTAATCTACACTTACTTAAAAAGAATATTTAGTACAACGTTCACTTATGATTATTGTACAGGTTCACAGAAAAATCTCAGGTGTACAGAAATTGTGACAGTAGGGAATTTGATGATGCTCTTCCTTTGGCTTGTAATTTGTATGCCTATTCTAATATAAATAATAATGCTAAAATCCATTAAGTTAATCTGAAAGATGAATGGAAAGTGTAAAGATGAGAAAGAAATTAAGATAATGATTTTGGGACAATAGGATAAAGGAAACAAGACAAAAGTGAATTGCACACGACAGGAAAATGCAACACAGTCAGGCCACACATTAGAGGACTAGAAAAGACAGCAGTCAAATAAGGCATGCACACACACACTCACACACTCACCACACACACACACACACACACACACACACACACACATTCAAGGTTTACTCTATGAATTTTCTCAAAATGCAGTTTCAGTTCTATACTCCGTGATATCAAGATGTCTATAACCTAGTAGGTATCTAAATATGCACTAGGCTTTTTAGGTGGGAAAAAACTTCAAAATTTGAGTATAACTTTGAAATTAGAGTACTACATAAAATCCATCCTCCACCAGCACAAGAGACACACACACACACACACACACACACACACACACACATACACACACAGACATGTGTACACCAGATTAGGGAAGAAAAGGGACATATACCCACACAGAAAGACCCAGGAAACAGAAACCAAAAGAAAGGGGGAGCATGTATATAATGCCATGGACAAAAACTAATCAGATATAACTACATTTTCTAATTAAAAGATTGTGTGACTTAACAATAAGAGTAAAAATCCATTTGTATATGTAAACATGAGGATATATTAAGGGCTAAATGGGACACACCCAAATATAATAAAATACAAATTCTGTCTAGGTATATTAATATGATGTGGGATTTCCCTCTGTATGCTGTGATTGCCATGTATGGTTAATAAAGGAACTGCTTTGGGCCTGTAACAGAGCTGTAGGGGAACAGAGACAGGCGGGGAGGGGGGGAGCTAAATGGAATGCTGGGAGAAAGGAGGCAGAGCCAGAGAGAGAAGCCATGGAGCCACCAGCCGAGACAGATGTGTTGAAGTTTCGTGGTGATACACAGATTAATAGAAATGGGTTAAATTAATATGTAAGAGTTAGCCAACAAGAAGCTAGAGCTAATGGGCCAAGCAGTGATTTAATTAATACAGTTTCTGTGTGATTATTTTGGTTTCTGGGCAGCTGGGAAACAAACAAGCGGCTTCCTTTGACATTAATGTCAAATTAAGTAGGTTTAGAGACAAATCTTGTTTCTAATAATATTATTGCTATTATTGCTAAGGGATATTATTGCATAAGACATTTACAAGATACAGTTCTAAACTTCTAGGCATCTAACGGCAGCATCTAAACACACCCAGCATTTTCACAATACCACACAAAGCAGAGGTGACAACCCCAAGTGCCACCTACTTTAGTGCCAGACGGAGTGAAAGAAGAAGAAACTAAAGAAGAAGACATGCCTGTGTTCATGCACAACTAGAAAGTGTAACGTAAGCAGGGAGGACTCACAACTCAGCACTCAGCCTCAGATACCCTTTTCAAGCACAGCTAAAACACGTATTGAAAACTAAAAACTGTAACAACTGAAAACATCACACCCGTGGGATAGACACAAACATGGTGGAGGAGGCTAGGAGATGTGGGAGTTCAGGGAAGGCGTGATGAGGACAGCCGAGAACTAGCTGTATACAGGAGAAAATGAGACACGTTTGGTTAGAGAGCATACGCAAAGAAATTCCCCACTAATTCACTTCCTGACCGTGGTAATGTTGGAGCCTACGACGCAGCTCCCCTGAACACAGTGAAGGCCAAGAACCTCATTACCCTTTGCAGACCTCTGGAGCCCACTGCACAGGGCCACACTGATCTTTCCTAGTGGCCACTGCTTACTCCCTGTGGCTACCTGAGCGTGGTCACCTCCACTCTCCAGGTTCTGTAACAAACTTAAAAGTCAGTAGAACACGAAAAGAAGATAACAAGTAAATCTTAAATCTTAGTGACACTGACGGAAGGGACCTCTAAGTGTTTTGTTGTTGTTGTTTTGGTTTGGTTTGTTTTTTCGTCTTTAGAGGTGGCCAAGGCAGGGACTGGATGCCAGCAGGTGAGCTGCTATAGTAGACTGTATCCCAGCCTGTCAACTCAGGATGTCGTGGCAAAACCTCGAAAGATAAATATACCTACAAGTCATCATACAATGAAAATAACTGCAGAAAAATGATTGTATTTATATGTTTATATAAAGTTTGTAAACAGTGTGTGTGTGTGTGTGTGTATGTGTGTGTAAGTCTACCCTATAGATAAGGGGCGGAGGTATTGTTTGGTGGCAGAATGCTTCCCCAGCACGCACAAGGCCTGAAGTCAATCACTAGAACTGAAAATAAATATATTAAGATCTGTGAGTAGTGACTGCTTTGAGTTAATCAAAAAGTAAGTAGAAATCTAGGCAGGGAGGACATAAATCAGCTGTAGGATTGTTGTGAGGAGGGGACGGCTTGTTGGTTCCTGGCCGCTTAGCCCTGAAATAATCACACAGAAACTGTATTATTTAAACCACTGCTTGGCCCATTAGCTCTAGCTTCTTACTGGCTAACTTTTACATCTTAATTTAACCCATATCTATTAATCTGTGCATCACCACGAGGTCGTGGCCTCCCAGCAAAGTTCCAGCACTTCTGTCTTGGCTGGCGGCTCCATGACGTCTCTCTGGCCCTGCCCTTCTTTCTCCCAGCATCCAGCCTGTCTGTATACGTATATAAATATACACACAAAGGGTGATGGGGAGACGTGGGAAAGGCTGTGCTCATCGCGACACATGAAATAATATTTACAAATATCGCTGCACACATGAAGGTGAGGAAATCATGAAAAATCTCACGTCCGTAGCTAAAACTGACAGAACTTTAAAATCATAATGAATAACTTTTTACGCTTTCTGTTACCAACTTCCTGAAGTTTGACACATTACATTACTTAGTTATATTAATCCTGACCTCTTCATCTGTCATCGATGTGATACTCCTGAGGGACACTTTATGAGATGTTCTTACACTATAAAAAAAAATGGAAAGTAGCATTAGTTCAGATGACATTTAGAATAGTCGTAATTCAGATTACTATTTTAAGTATTTTAAGCCAATGATAACATAGAAAGAGAACAAATTGCTTTGCGAATGCATACACCTGAGGGTTTAGGCAATTTGTACTAGTTAGCTAATTAATATATTCATTCAATAAAGAATAAGATCTATGAAGGCCAAGACCTTGTGGTGGACTTTGAGTTACATTTGCCAAAATATATAATGACTGCTGGAACACAATGGCAAGCCCCAATAAATATTTCTGAGGCAAATAAACAGATAAGCAAAATGTTATTTAGCCTCCTGAATATGCCAAGGTGTTGTGCGGGGTATAAGGGAAAAACCCACAGTTATCATTTCCCTTCGGGGCGTCAACACTCACTGAGCAAGAAAGACACACAAAGGTAATTTGTACATATTGCATTACAGTAAATAAATATTGCTATAACTTCACATCTATATATTTTATACAGTAGAAACAAGTGACAGGGTAATAAATATGCTTAGAGAAACAATATGTAAGATGTAATAAAATGCAAAATTAAATTAGGCAACGCGGATGATAAAATGCTAAGAAGGTGTACAGTTTGTGTAGAAGGGCCTTCGGAATTTCCAAGAATTAATAGTTCTTCTGAGCGGAGAGGAGTGAAAATCTGCTGGTTGGTTTTGGGCAAGCAAAACTGGGTAGGGGAAAATCCGTGAAAGTATGTTGTCAGGGAAACTCAGATTCCCTGCCAGGTTCTTATTCTAATTAAATAAAGGAAAAACAGACTAGGGAGCACAGGGACATTTTTATTAAAATCTGAGATAAAAACAAGGACAGTACGCTGTACATCTTGGCGGCCATCAGGAGGGAGACGGAAGAGAGAAAGGGAAACCAGGGCTTTTTGAGTTTGGGTCCAAGAGAGCAGCACTTTGTAACGGCTGAAGTTGGCAAGAGCTGGACAGAGGGTAGAGAGCTTCAGAAACATAGTGAGGAAGTCCAGGGAGTCAGGGAATGGCAGCATAGACTTTTTGCTGGTATCCGAAAGGAAAAGACCCTAGGAAATAGGTAGGCTCGGCGGGGAACGAAGCAGACACGCTCCCAGCAACTGCATGGCCTAGTGTCTTGGGCAAGGGTAATTCTCATTACTGGGATGGTTATTCTTTCCCTTCAGCGCGTTTTCAGGTAAATCAGTTTCCCTAAGGGCCATCTCCTGGACAGGTAGGTGATTGACAGGCCCAGCTGGATTAACTATTAAAGAATGAGCCAATAATATGTAACGTTCTAGTCTTCATTATTATTAATTTTTCTTTATTCTTGAAGATTTCATACATGTATACCGTGAAATATGATCATATCCACTCCCACTTCCGTCCTACAATTCTCCCAGTATCCCCGCCCCTCAAAGTGCCTTCCTCCTTTTTTTTTTTTTTTTTTTTTTTTTTTTTTTTTTTTTGAGGCAGGGTTTCTCTGTAGCTTTGGAGCCTGTCCTGGAACTGGCCTCAAACTCAAAGAGTTCACCTGCCTCTGCCTCCCGAGAACTGAGATTAAAGGCGTGCACCACCACTGCCCGGCTCTCCTCCTTTTTTTATAATCCACATTTCAATTAGTGCTGTCTGTGTACGTATGTGTTTAACCAGAGCCTCGAGTCTCCACTTGGGACCAAAGGGAGACTCACATCTGATTCCTCTGATCAGTAGGCAG
Source organism: Myodes glareolus (assembly GCF_982192425.1). Classification (NCBI taxonomy): domain Eukaryota; kingdom Metazoa; phylum Chordata; class Mammalia; order Rodentia; family Cricetidae; genus Myodes; species Myodes glareolus. The sequence goes on along the minus strand of NC_142052.1, from coordinate 34,374,591 downwards.
GAATTCTCCCTTGAGGAGCCTCGAAGGCTATCCCCACCTCCATCACCCTGCCCCAGATGGTATTTTAAATTCTAAGGGAGGGCAAAGCCGACGCTTCCCTTTCTAGTCTCGACTGTGAAATGGGAGGCTGTGTCCAAAGCTAATCCGGAGGCCTGGATCCACACTCAACAGCCCCCAGACTATCCGCTCCCATCTAGCTACAACATATTTGACAGAGAGATAGAAGAAAAAGGTTTATGCTAGAAAACTGAGAGCAAGTAGCGTGCCAAGGTTCGCGGACAGGAGGAAAAGCATGTTGGAATTGAGGTTGAAAATGCACATGGGAGCCAGCTTTAAGACCATAAGAAAATCCACCGTTACATTTAAGGGCTATTGGTAAGAGCAATAATGTTAGCTTTTCCTGTGGTAAGAGATTCCTTGCTAGCAATGTGGGGGATATGGTCAAGAAGTCGGCCGGATCAGACGAAAAGAAATTATGTTAGGGAAGTTTTCCATGGGTTGAGATTTGAAGAAATTAGAATTCCGATGGGGAAGTGCTGCGGGAGTACCTTCCACTGTTTCGGCCAATAGTCGCTGAAGCACAAGCCCACAGTGTTGCAGGAGCGCATTCTGCTCCGTCAGCCAATAGTTGCTGAAATACCAGCCCACTGGGGCGTGGTATATTTCTCTTTAAAAGAAGAGCAGCAAGCTCGGCTCCGCTCGGGCCTCTCTTGGTTCCTGCGCTTGGTTCTGGCTCCTGCTCCCGGCTCCTGCTCCAGCGACTAGGCTCCCTTCCTGATGGTTTATGGTGTATGTAAGTTTTACCTCCCAAAATAAATACCCCCTTAAAACATAATTGGTGTGGGATTGATTCGCCATTAGGGAAGTGGCAAGGCGCTTTTAAATGAAGAACTCATGTTAGCAGGGACATGCATGTTAAGATGGTTCCCACTTCCTCTGTGGAGGTGAGTGGATCGTGCAATGGCGATTGGATGTCCACAGATACATCGGAGCTAAAAGTGTACATACCTACATTGGATAAAGGCACCAGTAGAAAAATGTGAGCAACATACAGAATTAAACGTAGCGGAAGTGTGTATTAGACAAGACGGAGGAGTTGGGGAAGTATCTGTGGGATGTCTCAGTTTTCAGTTCTCAGCTCCGCATCAAATCATCTCCTGAATCTTTCGCTGTCACGTTACCCTGAATCAACCAAGAGGAACAATCCCTTCTCCCCTTTTCATTTTCATTTATTTCTGAGTTTTAAATAAGCATTTATTTGCCCAAGGAAATGAAATGAAGAAAAATTACCCATCCATGTCAATGTTACAGTGACAGTCTTCAGATCTGTTTTAGGAAAATATTATATGTCACTAAGAGCCGAGGCACTGTGTTTCAAAAACGGACTTATATGAGAAGAATTTGAGAAGTAAAGGGTAGAGAAATCAATCAAATGTTAGAAATTGTTTGACATAAACCTTTCAAATGTTTTTCTATTTTACTTGATGATTATAACCACACTGAAATATCCTATTGTAAATCCAATTTCACAGAATATATATACACTTTTCACCACATATGGGTCTCTCCCACTGATTTAGGGTCAACTGTAATGCATCATGCATGGCCTTGTATCTAACTAGGAAGCTGAAATATGATTTTGAAACACTGCATGAGTGATTTCCCCAGAACTAGGTTTATCTTACGCTTAGGTGCACAATGACAAATTCTGCATCTGAAAAGGAGTGCTTTGCTTTTTCAATGCAATTTCCCTTGAAAAAGAGAGCACAGAAGAACAAGCTGGGAACTCACAGACACCATGCATTTCCTGCGCGCTCCTCCAGTCTCTGCGTTCCGTCTCATGTGGTCTTTACACACTGTGAAGGACATATTATTTCTGGCACAGCTAGTTGAATAAAGCTGAGCATGAACCCCAAAGCTGAGCGTGAACACCAGAGCTGAGTGTGAACCTCTGAGACCCACAGCCTTGCATCAGGCGATTCCTGACTCTGGAATACCAGGACCTACGGGATTAGCTGTACATTTGATAAAAGCTATACATTTCGCAGAATGGTATGCATCTCACTGACTTATCGTGTGCTTCTTTGGGACCATCTTCATTCAGACCTTCTGTTTCTTCTTCCTTCAGAGAAGAGAGACACACAGTGTGAGGGTCAGTCATGGGCACACGGCAGGATGTAAAGAGCATCCTGTAAAGATTCCTGTAAGAAGCAATAGCCCACCGCAACTAGTCTAAAACTCAGGCGCTACATGGTGAGCTGGTAATCCAATTCCTTGAAAAATTCAAATGTCCTACACGCTCATCAGTTTTCTCCTTATGATAAGAGGCATCTTAGTAGTATTTGTATCAACAGAGATCATAACAGTCTGAGATGTTCTACTTTAACCCTTGACCTTAGCCAAAGTAAGGGAAAGGGAAGTGTAGTTGTAAGGCAGAAGAAAACAAACAAGATCTGGAAATATCTAGAACTGTCTGGAATGCAGGAGAAAGTAAAAATGAAAACAGAATGCATAAGCAAAGGCACAGAGAAGGATTACAAAACAGACATGTTATGCTTCAGACAAATACCAGAATCAAGATAAACTGATATAAACTCCATGCATCTTTTTATCCAGGTATGACAGAATCTTAACATTCTTGTTAAATGGAGCCAGTGTCCCCCCTAAAGTCTGCATGTGCTCCTGGCAGGGATGGAGTCAGTGTCCCCCCTAAAATCAGCATGTGCTCCTGGCAGGGATGGAGCCAGTGTCCCCCCTAAAGTCTGCATGTGCTCCTGGAAGGGATGGAGTCAGTGTCCCCCCCTAAAGTCAGCATGTGCTCCTGGCAGGGATGGAGCCAGTGTCCCCCCTAAAGTCTGCATGTGCTCCTGGCCCGTGTCAGGTGAGCTAATGGAGAGATGCTTTAGATGCTCCAAATCTTTAATAGAATTTCAGTTTAGAAATGTGTTCATACCTCAAAAACATCAGACTCTTCTTCCAGTTCTTCTAAAGAGGTTTCTTCTTCTGTATCGAGAGAATAGAAGAGCGTCAGATGACTGGACAGCACACAAACGGAGCCGTAGCAGACCCGCATCCTCGTCGAAATCACTCACGCTTCCAACCCTCTCACCTCCCTGCTCAGGAAGTGGGAAGCCTTGACTTGGCCTCTGAGTCTGCTCATATTTGGTTCCAGATGAACCTTGAATCTTACTTCCCGTGACTGTTGCCCCACAGGGCAGGAGGGTCTAGAGACGCACTGAAGAAGAGAGGAAGCCGAGGCTCACACAAACATAGGCACATCTGCAGACTGCCTTGTGCCTGGGTCTCTGCCAAGCGAGAGGCAGCGATATAGCCACCCAGAGATGGCAAATCACAAACTTAGTGGCTTTAATGTGAACACTCAGTGAATGAGAAGCGCTTGTGGGCACACACAAGCGTCACGGAAATGCTAGAGAACAAAAACGGAACCAGGGAATCTTGATCGAGTAGGGAGGATCCGACACCAGAACTATGAACCAGTACAGAATTTGAAAAGCATCCTTGGAATCTGACCCTAAGTGGTGCCTCCGCCCTCGACTTTTCTACATCTCATATCTCCCAACCCAGATGTTCACTTTTCATTTTTCTGTATTTTGTTATCTTCTCTTTCTTTTGCTATTAAACCCGAGTATTTCCAACTACATTACTGTTTTGCTTTGTTTGTTTGCTTTTTGAGAAAAAGTCTCTCTAAGCAGCCAAGGCTGTCCTGGAACATACTATGTAGACCAGGCTGGCCTCGAACTTACAGATACCTGCCTGCCTCTGTCCCTTTAAGTGCTAAGATGAAGGATGTGTGACACCATCCATGACTATGGTACCAGGTTAGACATCATTTTATTTGTCCACTAATTGCATCCCATTGCATAGTGGTTTTAACAAAACAATATTCAAGCTACCTTTTCTTCCAAAGTTTCTTTCATTCATTTTACTCATTCAATTGACCAGAACTCAGTACTCAAATATCTTAATGTTAACTGAATGAGTACTAACCTAATAATATTTTATATTTTATTCTAAATTCCCTAAATTTCAATTGGTACTTCTTGGTCAGGAGGATGACTAAATATGGTCTTTAAATTCTTAAAATATGAACAATGATTAGAGGAAACGTATAAACCTTTGTTGACGTTTGAAACCATCAACATCACTGATCAACATTGCTGAGGATCAATCAAACCAGAGCCCAGCATGTGCGAGGTAAGCATTCTACTGTTGCAAGATATTTGATCGCACTTTGTAAAGACGTGTCACTGTGACCGGTTTAATAAAAAGCTAAATGGCAGCTAGACAGGAGGGGTAGGCGGGACTTCTAGACAGAGAGAGCTTGGGGAAGAAGAAAGGGGGAGTCTCCAGCCTGACACAGAGGAAGCAGGACATGCCAGGGGAGAGGTGGAAGCCATGGGCCACATGGCAACACACACATGAATAGAAATTGGTTAATTTAAGTTATAGGAGCTAGTTAGAAACAAGCCTAAGCTAAGGCTGCGCTTTCATGGTTAATGAGAAGTCCCATGTCATTATTTGGGAGCTGGTTGGCAGGACAGAGAAAGACTTGTTACACTCTACCTCTGGGCCACACTCTTAATCACATCTGGAATAAAGTATGAGATGTAATTTTAGAGACTAAAAAATCTCCCATTGAAGGTGATTTTAAGCATAAAATCTTAGCACATTACAATATATTGTGTAATACATATTTTATGATGTTATATGGGTATGTTTTTATACATACTGCCTCCAAGGTACAGTCATAATAACATATTGTGCAAATTAGCAATGTTATTGTGAAACTGTGAAAAAGATACCAATAGGTCATAACACAACATGTCATACACTGTTAAACAATAATAGGAAGTGAGTGCAAAGGAAAACCTAACAGTAGAAACAGACCATGTAAATAGACAGCAACTGTCAAATATGGACATGGTGAGAGGAAGACCAGAGAATAGAATCTGAGAGGAAACAAATTCAGAGCTGACGAGGTTTTCAGCACCTACTCAATGAGTTTAGTGCATGCCAAGACTTTGAGAATGTAGAAAAATACCTTGTTATAAACTTTCACTGGAAGACACAGGCTAAGGAGAAAAACAGCCCGGCAGTGGTGATGTATGCATTTAATCCCAGCACTCAGGGAGGCAGAGGCAGGTGGATCTCTGTGAGTTCGAGGTCAGCCTGATCTACAGAGTGAGTTCCAGGACAGGATTCAAAGCTACAGAAAAATCCTGTCTCAAGAAACCAAAAAGAAAAGATGAAAAGAAGATCAAGAAATAACATGTTTTTAAATTTTAAAGACATACCATTTTCTTCCAAAAATATGCTCAATCCATTCACAATTTCTTGCCTGCGTCTCAACCGGCCATTCATCTCTATGATCTAAATTAGAAAGCACAGTTAAAATACAGAAGAGAAGGTTCTTAAAAATCAAGTAAGCCTAGCTTTCACGATCAATTGGATTGCCGATTACTATGTATTAAGCCTCTCTGTGTAAATGCTACCCACAAAGCTGTATTTGAATAATTAAGTCTCTTATTATCAGAGAGCTATTGCATTCGAGGAACCACTGCCAAGTTTAGGTTGGCTTCCAGTGCAAACTCAGCTTCAAATTGCACACATTTTAAGATGTGCTGGATGGCATGGGTCTCCTAGGCTGTGTGGCCCTTAGGATGATTAACAGTCCTAGGGACCACCAAGGAGCGGGAGTGAAGGCGAGGCTTCTTCTCCACTGTCTTGCATCAGTACCTGCAGAACCCAGATGGAAAACCCTGCAGGGTGGTGAATTCCTCACGAATTCCCATATAAGTTTTGATTCCATAGGGTTTTAACCAAACTTTTTGTTCGGTTCCCTCAAACTCTTTAAATTTTCAATCGTAACTTCCCTAACAATTTGGGTGAAGAGTCCTCAATATTATTTTGCACTTTAGTGTTTCATGTTCAATATTTTTATTAGTGTCTAGCAGTCCGTAGAAAACAAGCAGTTCCCAGTCCTGGCAGGCCAGCCTCGGTCTGTACCATTCCCAGCACTCACCACACACTGGCATATATATATATATATATATGCTCTTGTCCCTATCCCTGAAACCCGTTTCTTCTTCTGGGTGATTCTTGGCAACCTTAAGAGTTGGTTCAAGCGCAGAGACTTAGGGAGCCTGCGTGGGAGCAACCTAAGCCATCTGCATGTGTGTGACAGTTCTGTAGCTTGGTTCTGAGGCTCGTAGCAGCGAGATCGTGATCCATCCCTGGCTTGCTTAGCTGGCTTTTGGGAACCTGTTTCCCCATGCTGGATTACTTCGCCCAGCCTTGATACAAGGGGAGCTTGGTCCTGCATCCACTTGAGGTGTCATACTTTATTTATTATTTATTGTTATTTATTATGTGCCGTGCCCATGGGAGGCCCGCCCCTTCCTGAATGGATGGGGAAGGTAGGTAGATGGGAGGTGAGGGGGAGGGGCTGGGAGAGGAGGAGGGAGGGGAAACTGTGGTTGGTATGTAAACTAAATAAAAATTTAATAAAAAAGAGTTGGTTCAATAATTTCTGCAATAGGTCTCTCTGTAGAGATGGTAGACACCCTCTGTGGATGCACAACACACTCTCTGTAACCTCACAGACTGCTGGCACCCACTGTTTAGCCTCTTGAGAGGTAAGGCACGCCTTCTCCTTGCACACCAAGTGCGGCACTGGTGCCATTCAATGAAGAGACGGATATCCAACTAAATACGGAGAATCTGCTACAACTTTGCAGCCCACCTGAGGACACTGGACATCTAGATCCTCTGATAATTTAAAAATGTGGGAGAAAGGTGACCTAATTCAGAGAGCTTTACGTACGACTAATAATAGAGTTAGATTTTGCAGGGAAAAGAAAAAGATGATTCCAGATCCCGACAAGTATTTTAAAGATAAGTGGAATCGTGAATTATAGGCTCAATGTCCTTTATTTATGACTAGAATTCACTTGTGAGTGCATACCATATTCATCTTTTTGGGTCTGGGTTATCTCACTCAGTAAAGTGTTTTCTATTTCCATCTATTTGCATGCAAAATTCAAGAAGTCATTGTTTTTTTTACCGCTGAGTAAAACTCTAAAGTGTATATGTGCCACACCTTCTTTATCCATTCTATTGAGGGGCACCTAGGTTGTTTCCAGGTTCTGGCTATTACAAATAGTGCTGCTATGAACATAGTTGAACAAATGCTTTTGTAGTATGATTGGGCATCTCTTGGGTATATTCCCAAGAGTAGAATTGCTGGGTCCTGAGGTAGGTTGACTCCTAGTTTCCTGAGAAACTGCCACACTGATTTCCAAAGTGGTTGCACAAGTTTGCATTTCCACCAACAATGGATGAGTGTTCCCCTCATTCCACATCCTCTCCGGCATAGGCTATCATTGGTATTTTTGATTTTAGCTATTCTGACAGGTGTATCTCAAAGTTGGGACTGAGCTCCCAAGGCCCAAATGAGGAGCAGAAGGAGGGAGAACATGAGCAAGGAAGTCAGGACCGCAAGGAAGTCAGGACCGCAAGGGATGCGTCCACCCACAGAGATGGTGGGACTGATCTAATGGGAGCTCACCAAGGCCAGCTGGACTGGGAGCGATGGAGCATGTGATCAAACCGGACTCTCTGAACGTGGCTGTCAATGGAGGCTGACTGAGAAGCCAAGGACAATGGCACTGGGCTTTGATTCTACTGCATGGACTGGCTTTGTGGGAGCCTGGTTTGTTTGGATGCTCACCTTCCTAGACCTGGATGGAGGGGGGAGGACCTTGGACTTCCCACAGGGCAGGGAACCCTAACTGCTCTTAGGACTGGAGAGGGATAGGGAGGGGGAGTGGGGGAGTGGGAGGGAAATGGGAGATGGGGAGGAAGTGGAAATTTTTAATAAATAAATAAATAAAAGGAAAAAAATAAGCAGAGAATCGCTTTAGAGACTGTCAGAAGGGACCCTGGCTTTGGCGATCAGGTTCATGTAGTAGGTGTAATTCCTACTCTGATTTTCAGTCTAGACAGTAGACTTCAATGGTTCAGCAAGAAAAAAAATTACAGGTTTAAAGAAATTGAGTTTATCAAAAAGAAAAATGGATCCCCCCCCCCGGAGCACCAAACCCCCAGGATTCTGGCGGGACTGCATTCATAGCCCAATCCCTCTTTGTTTCAAACCTTTGAAGACAAGAGTCTTGCTAGTTTGCCCAGACTGGCCTTGAATTTGCTTTGGACTCAGCCGGGCTTTGGGTTTTCCATCTTCTTGCCTCTCCTCCTCCTGGGTCACCTGTTCCAGGCCTGGTAACCCAGGCGCAGCCTAACGCTACCGTTTGATTAATCATGCTCCTGAATATAGAACGTTGTTGACAATCTCGAGTATTTTCGTTTGCCTCTGCAGTCAAAGTGACTATTTTCTGTTAACACCTTTCTTTGCGTTACTAATTACGACCTCAACAGGAGAAACGGGAGCATGCGCTCTCTTACTCCTCTGCACCCCCATTTTCTCGTGTGGACAACTGACTGGATAGCTTCACAGATCCTCCATGGACCCTCTTCCATGGGTATCGAATTCCTCTTTTGGGGAAGGGGGTGGGCGGCACGTTTGGGATCAAATCCAGACACTTGATCATTTGCGCATGCTCGGCAAACGCACTGCTCTGAACTCCGTTTTCGCCTGTCTGGGTAAGCTAGCCGGCAGTGCTCGCCTCTCAGGAGCATTCCCTTTGGCTGTCAGAACTGTCAAGCGTTAACCTATTTTGTACATGTAAACCCTAACCTGAATTTAATTAAAGACTCTCACTCCGTTTCCACCTTCAAGAGACTGGAGAGATCTTGCAAAAATATGATGAAAATCAAAGGGGGAAAACATCTTATTTATGCTTTTATTTAAGAAACGTAGATTGCAGAGGTATGGTTTCCAGGAACCGCAACCTAAGCCACTAAATTTGTGGAAACCACAATTAAATAATCAAGGAAAGCATTGATCTCTTCATCTGAACGGGGCCCCAACACTTTTCACTATATAAATAACCTAAAATGCCCCAGGCGTGCCTCTGTGACCCCTGGCTTCTGCTCTGGCAAAGTATTTGTACCAAAGGGACCCACAGGCCTCCTCCACGTGGGTGTCAGCACCGGGGCGGAACCGGCCTTGCTCAACACATTTGGGTACCAACGGTGCTCGGAGAAAATGACATTTAAAGTTTTCCCTTTCTCCAGCCGAGGACACGGAAGACTAGAGGGAGGCATGAGTAATTTAGGACCTTTCTCCCTGGATCTTTCCACCCTGTCGTTAACTCCTCCGCTCTCGGTCTCCCACGCCGCAGCCGTTAGTTACCTCCATACGGGAAGCCAGGGCCTCTCGGTTGCTGCCTGCTCCAGCCATGGAGTCCAGGGCTCGCGGGTGCTGCTGGGACTGAAGCAGGGATCCTGGGGGGATGGGGAGCTCTTGGAAAGGTAGGCTACTGTCAACAGAACCAAGAGCCCAGAGCCACAAAACTTGGATGATCTCAACATTAACCCACTCCCGTGAAAGAGGCAGGCAGCTCAGCCACCCTGATGTCCAAAGCCGTCGGGAAGATGTCGCGAGCCCGAGTTCATTTGCTCAAAGAAGCATTTCTCAAAGTAGAGTCCCCTGCGACGAAATACTTGTACTTTGTGGACCCTAAGGCCCCCTCCCGCTTAGACCCATTCTTCATGGTAAGTCGTCTGTTAAGGATGCTCAGTCTCGGAGTTAGTGTTCAGCGTGTCTGCAACTCTAAACTGATGCTCCAACGAGCTAATGCAAAAATGGGTTTCTCTATGTGTGGTCAGACCAATCTGACTTACTGAGAAAATAAATCTACGGTTTTTTTGTTTGTTTGTTTAGGACTGGTGTGTATGTGTGATACAATTTCTTCCTGTTTTTGCTTCTTGGTGAGCTGTTACTTCTCAGTTTGTCCAGTGAAAGAGGATTAACTTGGCTTGGACAAGGACTCCAAGCTGCGCTAGGGATGAGAATGTGGGTTCTGACCCCAGCATCCCTGCCTCAAAACTCACAGCCACAGGAGGAGAAACTGGGTTCGCAGCCTGAGCCTACAAACCCAGCAACAGCCAGACAGCCTGGCGGAAAAATCAGTGAGCTCCACGTGGCCAATGCAGAGGGCAATACTGTAGAAATACTGCCCTCTTCCACCCTCCTCTTCATGAAGGCTAACACAAACCAATGAGCACCGACACCACGCGCGCGCACGCGCACACACACACACACACGGACACGCACACACCAGCAAGAAGCCCCATCACAAGGTGAGTCAGAGAGGCGTGGGAAAGAGCAGTATGTGGGTCACAGCAAACCCAAGTTTGGTGGGGAAACACTGAGCAACAGGAATAGCTCCAGGTATCATAATTTCTATGTAACACAAAGATGAAGAATTCATAGATGACTCATGAGAACTGTAGATGGTATGTGGAGACACCATGCCCACTACAATGTATCATACTTTACATACCAAAAGGCACTCATTAAACAAATCGTGTTCCTTTTTTTTTTTTTTTTTTGGTAAAGTACTGAAACATTGTCCTGTTTTGTGAGTGAATACATGGGAGAGAAAAAAAAAAGGATGGTAACCTAATTTTTCTGTTAAAAATGTTGATCTTCCCATGTATACTTTCTGACAAAATCTGACCCTAAAGCTAAAATATTATCATATTGGAGAGGCAGCGATACCTTATTTGGTCATGTTTTCATTCTCTACCTCTCCACCTGACTTGAAACTTCCACTGAAAACTCTTTTGTGATGTGTCAGCTGAGCTGTGTGGGTAAATTCTCTCTAAACAGTTAACTTCATAAGTCCGGCGCCCAAGGGCACACCCGTCCTCTCCTGGGGGGCCTACAGTTTGTCAGGCGCCCAAGGGCACACCCGTCCTCTCCTGGGGGGCCTACAGTTTGTCAGGCGCCCAAGAGAACACCTGTCTTCTTCTGTGGATCCTACAACTCACACCTAGTTTGAAGGCTAGGTATGAGAACAAAATCAATACTGCATATTATTTATTTATATATAAACTTCAAAACAGTTTTTCAGTATACAAATAGGCTAGTAAATCCTCATTTATAAAACAATCATTTTGATACATGATAGTACAAAAATGGTTGAAAACCACATCAACGTCAACAGTTAATAACTGTCAGAAGCTTAATCATGAACTTTCTGGAAGATGGGTTAAATGGTGAAAAAATGGGCGGCCATGAACACACTCTTTAATTTCATTTCCAAACTGGTGCTTCATCCTAGAGATAAGCTCTTGGATGTCTTCTCTTGGTAAGTACATGGGCAGCTGTCTTGAGAGACGGACTGCTTCCCCCTGTGAAAAGAAAAGGAACACACTTTATTCTGATCGACCCTGAAGAAAAAACACATTATTCTGGTAGATAAAAACTGATTTTCATTCACTGAAAAATAACAATTTAATTAATAACAGTTAATGATGCTGCAGACTCTGGAGACTGAACACCAGACCTCGTGAAGTTTACACCCCAATGCAGAGAAACAAAAGACTTGTGAGTAAATGCCGTATACAGGGTTAACTGGGCAAGGGCAGTGATTGTGCAAATGGGAAGCCAGCTCAGAGGATGACATTTAGGCTTTTCAGTTAACATGCCAAGGTCATGAGCAAAGTGAAGCATTTCAGAGAAGGAAACGTTCTGTGGGTGTGGTCCAGAGAGACAAGACAGAAGTTAAGCAGGCACCGGGTCACCCTCCAGGACAGGAACTAGAGATGAAATAGAGCCTGCCAAGTATTTCCCATGTCGTGGAGCGTTCTGGCTGCAGGGGGAAACAGGGTTTGAGGCTGACAGCCACTGTGGGTGCTGTGGTTGTCTGCCTCAGGAGGTCGGTGGTGTGGCTAGGAGGCCTGCAGAACCAAAGGGAATGTCCTCAGGTTTGGTGCAGAAATGCTGTTTTCTGATTCAGGAAGGAGAAAGGTCTAAGGAAACAGCATCATAAATAAGACTAGCATTCTTTTAGTATTAAAAAAGAAATCTTGCCCCTCGGAGTTGTTACATTTTAACATCACTCAGCCACAGGCCCCTCACCCTCCCAACCGTTCCACCCTGTATTCCAACAGAATCTGTCTTTCCTTCCCTTTGACCTTTAACCCCTCCTTACTCTCAGACTCACTGGCCTCCTTGGAAGTTCATTCCCTCCCTCCCTCCCGAGGCTGAGTAGTGAATTCAGCATCCAGTGCTAGGGCTGACTTAGCGAATTCCTGGAATACAGTGTGTTCAGGTTTCTCTCCCTGCTCCTCGGTCCCTCTCCATATCCAACTTGTTAATCCTTAGCAGAGGGTAAACCTCCCGGACACCCCTGGAGTCAAGCAACTGCTGTGGTCGGACACAAGCCCGAGGTCAGGTCCTACGCTCCCACGGCACCTGGGCACGGCTGCTCCCCACGGGATGTCCTTTCTTTTATTGTCCCGTTTTCTTGCTTTCAGATCCCAGATGCCCAGTCTCTCTACCCCTCCACTCGTAGCCAAAGTCGTACATCTTCTCCTTCACCTCAAAAGGTTTCCTTTCAGCTGGCCTTGGTAGTGGACACTTGTGACCCCAAGTACTCGGGAGAGTGAGCCAGGAAGACTGGGGGGAGGAGTCTGAGAGCAGTCTGAGGGCTACACGGTGAGGTCCCAAAACAAACAACAGAAGACCTCCCCACACAGACACAAAGGAAAAACTATTTTTCACTCTTTTTGGCTCTTTATTCAGAGACCATGATGTATGTCCTTTCTAACGCTTCTCTGCCACACTACAATATTTGGTTTTTTCCAAACAGGACTTCTCTGTGTCACCCTGGCTATCACAGAATGCAGTCTATACACCAGGCTCGCCTCTATCGCCCTGCCTTTGTCTCTCTCCCAAGTGCTGGCATTAAAGGTGTGTGCCTGGTCAACTTTTTTTTTTTTTTTTTAAAGACCATTCCCCGAAACAACCATACCTAGTTTCTCCAATGTAAAACCATTCAAGTCTGGTCTCAACTGCTACTTTCTCATTATTCCTGAAACCTTACTTCTTATCCAAGGTTTTTTTTTCCCCCTCTTAAGAAAAAGACTTCTTTGGAGTTCCCTAAAACAATCAGTGCTGAATTGCCCTGGCAACTGGTTGGGAATTTCCACAAGACAAGTTCCTAAGGGGTCAGCCAAGCTGGTCTAAGCATCCTCTCCAGTCACGGGACAGGCCTGGCCTGTGTCTGAACACCGCAGACGAGAGAGAGGGTGAAAACCAAGTCCAGGTTGGTCTGGGACATAACGAGAGACACAGTCACGGCCCTGAATCTGTACTTGGATAGGCTTAGCCCTCTTTTACATTTGACTTCTGAGACAGGGCCTTTAGTCCTGCTGACTGCAAACCTGCGATCTTCCTGCTCAGTCTTCTGAGTGCTGGGAGGGCAGGCACGCCACCATCAGACCCAGCTGCGCTGAATGCGCTTTTTCAACCTAATTTTGCAATTCTCATTTTGGTAGATGCTATGTGAAGTGTTAGCAAAGTAAAACTTCCATTCGTTCAACAATTCAGCCTCATTTATTCAATAGTTTAGAGCTTTTGCTTCCTTTTGAAGAGCTCAGGGTTTAGAATCATACTACAATGTTTCTGATGAATAACATGGCATAACATTTGAACAATTTGGAAACCATTCTGAGATTAAGAGAAAACAGCTCTACAGAACGTTTCATAAATAAAACTGTATTATAAGGATCTCTCATAGCATTTATCACAGCCTATGCGGTGAAGTATTTTTACTGAGTTTTTTAAAGTAGCAATTTCTTTGTGAAAATAAACATTTCAGAATCTGCTCTTTTAATCACTGACTACTGGGCTAAGTGGGTGGCCCAGCCCTTTAGTCCTAGCCGAGGGTTAGGAGGGAGGCAGAGGCAGTGGATCTCTGAGAATTCAAGGCCAGCACGGTCCACAGAGTGACATCCAGGCCAGCCAGGGACACAGAGTGGGACCCTATCTCAAAGCAAAGAAAAACAAAGCTTCTCCCTGGTTAAGAGCATGTGACCGTGAGACGCACCTCCAGGTAACTCGTCACCTTCCGGGGTCTGCACTGGTAAGGCTCCTTCGCGTTTCTGTCTATTATGGCGTTAAGGATTTCCTTTAAATCCATGACTCCATAGAACGGGAGACACTTAGCCATGCCTTCTATTTCCAAGAGGTTTTCAGTACTGGAAACTCCTGAGAAAAAAAACAAAAACACAGGGGCACAGCTGAGCTGCTGGTTAAAATTATATTCCAGAACATACCCATTGGAAACAAAAATCACTGTTAGAACGTTTAGTGACCCTTGACCGGAGTCTAATATTTCAGGACAAAGCTGTGCTGCTTCCTGGAGAACAAATAATGACTTCCCAGAAGCCTTCAGTTAAGTCATAGGTGCTCAGCGACCCCACATGCGCCTTATATAATTTAATTTAATGTCGGTTCCCACCGGTCTGTTCCTCGCATTTGCTTAGAACATTGCTTACTTTGGAGACAGACTGAAGTCCCATGATATTTATTAAAGTCAAAATGGTTTAAGTGTTTTGTCCACTGCTGTACTTCAAGTTCTAGCGCACTAGCCTGATATCTAACTTAAAGACCTCGACGATCTTAACTTAGCAAGAATAACAATAGACCCCGTGTCTTGCTACTATAGGATTTCAGGAACTAAACATGCTAGTGTTTATTCGGAGATTCAACTAAGGAAACACCAGAAACTGGTGTTCTTTATGAAGATATTTTAGGTAACTTAGTCATTATAGCTGAAGGCCACATGACTGGATGTGTAATTGGGTAGAACATCCACAGCAGGGTATGTTCCAAAGCATCGGCTTTGACACTAGAGAAGTCACTCATCCTGTTTGGACAACAGCGGCCTTCATGCCGGGATCCACAGCGTGTTACCTACAACTGTGCAGTAACGGCTGCTGCTGAACGTACAACAACAGGAATCGGGTAAACCTGCAAGGCTGCAGCTCTAGGGACCTGACCGATCCACTCTCGGTTATCTGCCCAACGGTAGATGTCACAGCGCAGATCGAACCCTTTCCCCAGGAAATAACTGAGGGAAGAGGAGCTGACGTGTCCCCTAGAGGGGGTGAAATGTGTCTGAGGACACAGGTGGACTCGAGATCACCAAGGCAGGTGAGGGGAAGGGGGGACGGCTCATCCATCCTTCCTAGACACGATAGAGATGTGAAGAAAAGGTACCTTCCAGCAACACAAACTAGAGAAATGGATTGAGAAGTCTCTCTCACTCACTCTCTCTCTCACACACACCCATTCTTCAGACTTCAAATTTTCCAATGGGAAGAAGAGGCCACAGGACCCCAGGAAAAGCTCTCTATGAGGACTAGAGGAAGGGAGTGCAGCCGGGTGAGGTCTGAGAGGGGGGCTGGGGCCAGAGGAGGATTTAAACTCGGAGTCACACTATGTGGAGTACTACGCTTCCTTTTCGTTTGTTCGCTTTGTGTTAGGGGACAGGTCTCCCTGTGTAGCCCAAGACCGCTTTAAACTCACTATATACATCAGGCCAGCCCTGAACGTGCAGCAGCCTTCCTGTCTCGGCCCCTCAAGCCGTGACAACAGGCATGCGTCATCATGCCCAGCCTCGGCACTGATTCATGTTACCCAAGGGTTTACACTTATTTTGTGAAGTTAATACGCTGACTTTAATGAAGGGCTGTGCAAAAAAAATTTGTTAAGGGGGTAGACTCTCGAGGCAGGCTGTGTGGGCTTCAATCTAACACCAAGTATCCTCTAGAGCCAACTCAAATTTCTGTGCTTCAGTTTTTTCATCTGTAAAGCGGGGACTGACAGAAGCTCCCCTGGAGGCTGGAGGAGAGTAACGGGCTGATGCGTTAATTCTTTGATGGGCTCGCTGCACGTAACGGCCACTGGGAAGTTACCGCTGTCATTAGTGAAGAACGTGAGGATGTGTGCTCTGGACACACAGTCTCCACCTCAACAGAGCAGCTGGAACCACGGAGCTGAGGCGTGTCTGGGAGGCATCTTTACCTGGTCAGGCTGGGGAAAAACCAAGCAGACAGCCAGCTCTGTGCGTCTGCATACTATTGGTACTTATTTTCTTTCTAAAATTCCTTGTTATTATTTTATGTGTATGTCTTGTCTGCATGTATGTCTGTGCACCGTATGAAGCCTTGCACGAGGAGGACAGAACAGGCTGGGATCCCCTGGAACTGCAGTTAGATAGTTAGGAGCTGCTCTGTGGGTCCTCGGGAAGGGAAGCCAGCGCTCTTAGCCACTGAGCCCTCTCTCCAGCCCCCACTTACGTCTTCTGCACCTATGTGAAAGCATTTCTTTAAGAATCCTTCCCCACACACACTGGCTGTGACGCTGTGGCGCTGGACGGGAGACAAGGGAAGGGAGGGACAGGCTAACCCGGGAGCTACAGCAGCACGGGAACCAGAAAAAGACAGAAGGCTAGGTGAGAAAACTGGACTCCCCGAGGCAGACACAGCCTTTCCCATCTATCTGGCAAAGCCATGGAGCCCTGACATTCGCGTGAGGACAGTCGATCTCCACGTCACTTGGTAAAACAAGTCAACAGCTTCAAACAGCGAGGGAGACGGCCACCTCATCCGTCATCCCATTATCCCACATGTCTGTTCTGACGTCAGAGAGTTCTGATCGCTGAGTTACAGCGACAAGACAAAAGGCCAGAGGAAGCCGCACAGCGATGGCCCGCACGGCCCGCTAAAGGAAGTCCACTTCCGCACGCCCGACGACAACTTTCAGCAAAATGAAAATACACCCGGAAACCGTCCAAGCCAAGTGCAGATCTCGGGAGGAGGCTTTCCAAGTCAGAGACAGTATTTTCAAGTGAGCCCAGCACTGTACCTGGTATCAGCCTGATCTTGAAGCCATTTGCTGTCAGACGAGGGTCACTCAGGTAAGTTGATCCACCGTATCGCTGGTCAACTGTCGACATTTTATGTAAAACCTCTAAATAATGAGACCCATTAAAAAGACTGAAAAAGAAAGAAATTATGGTTCTTTATGTTGAATATTCAGATTGAAACAAGAGGATTTATGGAAGCTCGTCCAAGGGTGACTTGAAAAGTGTCCCCATTACTCAAAGCACTCTGCATTCCGCTAGCACTGTATGAGAGGCCCACCGGAGAGCGTGCCCAGGAAGGCGGAAGGACAGACATAAAGGACAGCTTGTCTCTTCTGGAGTACTACAAACTCAAAGAGAAATGTAAACAGTAGTTCTCTAAATATAACACACACATCAAGTTACTCATGTAAGATATAAAAAAAAACCACCCCATTTATAATGGAAAATATAATTAGTTCAGGCAACAATCACTAGCAGACTATCGGCTACTGGGTAGATAGCAGACAGAGGGGTATGGGAGCTTTGAGAGGGAGATCACTTTTGTCCAAAGCTGTGAACTGTGTTGAAGCGCACGGAGCACCTGACCAGGAACAAGCCGTACCGGAAAGAAGAACCTAAATCTCCTGTCTTCCTGCAGTTAACTTTCAGCGAGAGACAGGGGAGGAACATGTTAGCGTCATGTCAGGGCTGGAGAGACGGCTCCGTGGGTAAGAGCACTGGCTGCCCTTCTGGAAAAGACTGGCTACTCACAATGGTCTGTAACTGCGGCTCCCGGGCTCTGACGCCCTCTCTAGGCATCAGAAGGCAGCCATCACGTGTAAATTATGCACGTGCGCAAGCACGCAAATAAAACAGATCTTAAAGAGAAAAAGCCAAACCAAAAACCCTGCTGCCCATCAGGATGTAAGGAGACAAGAAAAATCTCCACCAACTGCTATACACAGTAAATCAATCAGACAATAAAAAATAAATACAACCAAATGCCATATGGAAAGAAATTAAATTCAAAATTGCAAAACTAAAAAACAAAACAAAAACAAACCCTTTGAAACAACAAGGAACGATTCTCACCTATTATTATTGAGTAAGGTATGAAAAAGACACTTGTGATTAGGTTAGAAACGGACCACCTGCATGAGTGTATGAACGGGCTAAGTAGGACCTAGTCTCACATGCCTTAATGAGAGGAAACGTGTCTCTATACACACATATGGGCAAAACAGGATGGGGCAAAAGTCTTGGTGACGGCTGCTAAAGGTGTTGACGGTGTGATTCTACTCGGGTGTGTGTCTGACGGTGTCAGAGCAGGGTAACAGCACAGAAAACCAACTCTAGCTTCCAATCCCCCTTGAGACGTCACAAGGTACCGGAGAAGTGAGCTTGGGATTCACTGAGTCAAGATGTGAGCCCCTTAGATCTTCCAAAATCATTTCTAAGCAACTGGCAGCACCACTAGAATTTAGGAAAACCTTCTCATTATGCCGTCAAGTAAAGACCACTTACCCCTACTAGAAAAGACCCCTCAGCTTCTAGCATGAGACATTACAGCTAAAAACCCTCTTGCTCCACCCTACCTCTCAGTTAACATAATTGGCTTTTCCAGGGGCTCTGCGGGGAGTTTATGATTCTCAAGAAGTCTCTTAAACAGCAGGGCTTCCTCCACTCTGTACGGGTTCAGTAACATGACATCTCTTCGGGACGTGACCAGCCACGCATCAGGAAACTTGAGACCGTGGATCAGGCAAATCTCATCCTTCTCTTCTAAGTCAGCTTCCTTCTGTTTCCTGAAGTTCACTTTTAAGTTCTCCATAGAAAAGGGGACCTCCGCTATTCTGATGTTTTCACTCCTCCTTTTCTCATTCTGGGACTGGAAGAGCTCATCGAGCTTCGGCTGGTTAGACAGCGAGGCTTTCAGCTTGTGCTTCTGCGCCGAGCCCCATGCACTGGTGCCCCTTATCTTTTTTCTGCCATCTTTGAAGGCTACTGGTGGCTCCTGCTCTACAGCTCTCTTCATTTGATTATTGTATCGTTCCAAGTCTTTCTTAGCCTTTTCCTCATACCTAAGAGCAGAGAGGAGACAGAACGGATGAGCTCATAATAAAAACGCAATAACCATCTGAAGCAAATTATATTAAAAGTAAGGAGCTGTTATTCACTAATGACAAGAAAATGTGTATTAGAGTGACCCTCCTGTGTGTGCTTACGAGAAACTCCAAACAGAGCACAGAAACTAGCTCCTGAAGAGCGGTCAAAGGCAAATGGGAAAGCGCTGGCGTTTGCGTTCAGAGTTCTTATCCAGCATTAGAGGGTAGGAGCGTCAGGAACTCAGCTAGAAGATGGCACCGACTACCCTGTGTCATCAGAACACAGACCTCTGCTTCCAGAACAACTTGAAATGGAGAGAAAATCCCATGTGTGGGAGCTCTCAGAAAACATTAGGAGGCTAATGAGCTGAACAGAATTCCCAGTCCCTGCAGTGCAGGGGGAGCAGAGATGGGTGTCCAGGTTACATGCGGAGCTTGGTAAACACGGTGGGCTTTCAATTAAAACTGGAAGGAAAAACCCTGCACCCTAGAACTGAGCAAATCTCACCATCATTCAATGCAAAACAAAACCCCACAAGTTCAAAGGCTTCTTAAATAACATCAACACTGTTCAGGAGTGAACAGGCATCACCCACAATGGCCAATTGCACAATTAAAAGTCACCATCCAAGAAACAAAAAAGAAAAATGTGAGTCATGGCCAAGAGGAGAAGATGTCAGGAAAAACCACCTTCAAAGTGACGCTGATTTATAATAAATAAAGTTTTGTATAAATGTTTTGGGAGACTGAGAGAGACAGAAAGGGAAGCTCAGGTGAGGAGCAGAATCTATATGCGTACAAAGAAAGATGTGGATGGTCTAGAACTAAAACAGTATATAGGATGGAACAGAAACTGCGCAGATTTAACTACACAGCAGAATGGAAACACAAGGGCCAGTGAACCTGAAGGCAGAGTACAGAAATGACCACCGTGAAAAAGAAAGGAAAGGGACCCATGACCACGGAAGCAGCCAGGGGTTTGTGCACAAGCATCTCAACACATTAAGTCTCATTTATTTTTTAAATAAAATTACATTTGGTGAGGAGTCTATGATCTATGAGATGCAAGTCCAGGCAGGTTAAATGCAAACAAAGTCTGCCAGATACACCAGAACCAGCTGGTGAAAACCAAAGACAGATCCCCCAGATCAGTCAGTGAGAAGGACACCAAGTAGACAAGCAATGCTGGCTCAATGTGGCGTCATTTACGAGGCGAGAAAGCCCATGATTCAAATCTGCCAACCACAGATATCCTTCAAAGAGAAGATTAAACAGATAGCTTCAGATAAAAGAAGTTTTCTGCTAACATAATTGCACTCTTAAAAGAGTAACATGAACATGAAAGCAATTACACCCGGGGGCTTTTAGGTTCGATGGGAGCCTAATTTAACTGATTTAACTGAAGTACGATAAAAGGATACATGGTGAGCTTACTAAGCAAAGCAAACAGTAATACAAATTAGATGTCACAATTAAGTCATTTAAATCTTGAGTACCTCTGCAACTGCTCCAAGGAAGACAGGAACAGACAACAGGAGGCAGGGCAGACTGACTGCCAACAATATCAATTATTCTAATATTTCATAGACCAAATCTAACTAAGGGACAGAATACCCAACTTTTGTAACACAGATGGCACAAAAGAATGAAAAGATGTATACGCTATACAAACAGAGCAAGAAAACGGAGGCTGCCAGGTGGTGGCGCACGCCTTTAATCCCAGCACTCGGGAGGCAGAGGCAGGCGGATCTCTGTGAGTTCGAGGCCAGCCTGGTCTACAGAGTGAGTTCCAGGACAGCTACAACTGTTACACAAGAAAACCTGTGTTGAAAAACTAAGAAAAAAAAAAAAGAAAGAAAGAAAATGAGGCACTGACATTAGGTGAAGCAGATCAGAATGCCAAGTTATCAGAGATGAAGGGGTCACTAGGGAGCTTCACACGTACATGTGTGCGCCTTTCTTCTCTTCATCAGTATCAGAAACAAACTGAAAAATGTCAGAAAAATGACAGATCTCAGTAACAATGCCAACCACTTCAACTTGAATGATTGGGAAAAATTCTGATTCTTTATATGTTAACCTGGATCATTTTCCAGGACGGGAAATAAGATGAGCCAGACACAGTGAAAGGTGAGTGAAATCTAACAGATATTTTCTGTTCACGCTAAACCAGAAACCAAGTTTATTGTAAAAAGCCTCCAATATCTGAAAACCAACCAACACAACAACACTCACAATTAGACCAACAATTAGACGGTGAATCAACAAGCCTTATTGTTCTTATAAAACTAGACATTACTGCTGTAGGTAAATGCTACCCAATTTAAAAAATGATTTAACGTGCAGCGTATGCCCACAGTGCTGGAACTTAGAAGGTGGAGGAAGGAGAATTACAAGGCCAAATTATTTTATAGAGCAAATTGCATTTCAAAATCAAGTGGAGAACAAAAATACTGCATAATAAAGCCATTCCAATGGCACATGGAGTAGAAAGCACACCGTTTAATCCATCAAGTTAATGGTAATTTTTCTATCCTCACTTAACGTGATCAGCTGATATGCAAATTCCAATAAATCAAACAAATGTAACCTATGAAATTCAACTGCAACTGTATAAGCGATGGGTATTTCAATTCTAGTAGGTAAAAAGTTAGCGGGCTTTCTTCATTTCTCAGATCGAGTTAAAGGAAGCTTCTGTAGCCAAAGGCAGTCCACTACAGTGGCATCGCCAAGCACGCTGTGAGAAACTGAGATGCCTGGCTTCCAAGCTCAGGCCCCTCTGACACTTAATGGCTCTGCTTTTAAACACGATGATTCTGTCACATGAGAATTAGCTGCTGCCTTGTTCACTTCAGGAAGCAGTGCCCAAGGGACCATGGAGATTAGAGACCCTGGTGGCCTGTTTGGTGGATTTCTGCTGCTCAGAAACCACGTAAACTTAATGCAAAGTATTTTGTTCTGTCCCGCAGGGTACTTATTTGTATTATGTACTTATTTGTATTATGTGGGCAGTTTACAGCCAGTACGTAGCTCTGTAACCAGGAAGGAGCTGCTTGGTCCACTGGAAAAGGTGAGGCTCGCTCTAAGTTTCTACCAAGAAGTCCAAGTCCTGGGCTGGGGCTGTACTCAGTCGGGGAGCACATGTTTAGCACAGGCTAGGTTGGGGTCAATCCCCAACAAAACACAGTCCTGGGTTGGGGCTTTACCCAGTGGCGGGGCACATGTGTAGCACACACTAGGCTGGGTTCAATCCCTAACACGACAAACACGGAAAGAAATAGAGACACGAATCCCCCAGTTTGAATAGGACATCTGATGAAAGGTTAGTTATTCAGTGACACGGATACATGTTTCAGATTAAGTCTGGCATTTGTAACTAGAGGACTAAGATTATCTCTGGTCTTGTAAGAAGCAGGCTTAGAATTTACGGGATGTTGCTTGTATGTATGCTATAAAGTGAGGCTAGGAAACAAGAGACCCCAGCACAGTGTGCTTCACAGTCAGAGCACGTTTCTGGATAAAGACATGCCACATTACTTGGATAAGACTGCACAAAGGCCTGCTTCATTGGAAGCTAGACCAACAGTTAACCATTTGTTTCTCATACTCACACCTTCCAAAGTTATCATCTCCGAAGTGGACCCAGAACACGAACATAGGAGTTGGTTAAACAAAACACATGATCTTTAATAGTTCACTTTTGCAGGCACTGGCAATAAGTATATTTTTAGCATTAGACACCAGAACTCCAGACTTTTCCTATGGGGTGGAAAATGAGTTCAAGATAAAGGTCACCATTTGTAATTAATTATAATGTGCAAATTTCAGCATATGGTACTAATCTTTTGATTTATCCAAGAAGTCAATTTAATTTAGTTCCTTGGGAAACATAAAAAGTTATGTCCAAAATAATAGGAGGTAAATGTTAAGTAAGAGCAGCTGGTACCTCTGTGTGTAATGCCATTAAGGACCTTAGCAACTTCAATGGAAAGTATTCACGCTGATGTGACTGACCAGTCAGGTCAAGTGATGTTTCTGAAACTAAAGGCTAAACTTTAATTATAAAGTTTACCTATCATTTCCAGTAACATCCAAATTGCAACATCACTTAGTTGTTTTAAGTAGAAATAGATTTATATATTGCAAATGAAAGCTCAAATTAACACCACCTGCCTGAAGGACGCCCCCTCTGCAGAGTGGCTGGGGGAGAAGTACACGGCTCACACCCGGATTCTAACCCTCTAGAGAGGAGTGAGGAGAAGAAGAGGAAAGACCTAAGTGTTCCCTGCCCCGAGTTCATCCTCCTTTCCCAGCAGAGACTGAACTTCTGGCTGGCCCCGGGACCCTGCAGGACCTCCGGCTGGCCCTGGGACCCTGCAGGACCTCCGGCTGCCCCTGGGACCCAGCAGGACCTCCGGCTGCCCCTGGGACCCTGCAGGACCTCCGGCTGGCCCCGGGACCCTGCAGGACCTCCGGCTGGTTCGGGACCTGCAGGACCTCCGGCTGGCCCCGGGACCCTGCAGGACCTCCGGCTGGCCCCGGGACCCTGCAGGACCTCCGGCTGGCCCCGGGACCCTGCAGGACCTCCGGCTGGCCCCGGGACCCTGCAGGACCTCCGGCTGGTTCGGGACCTGCAGGACCTCCGGCTGGCCCCGGGACCCTGCAGGACCTCCGGCTGGCCCCGGGACCCTGCAGGACCTCCGGCTGGCCCCGGGACCCTGCAGGACCTCAGGCTGGCCCCGGGACCCTGCAGGACCTCCGGCTGGCCCCGGGACCCTGCAGGACCTCCGGCTGGCCCCGGGACCCTGCAGGACCTCCGGCTGGCCCCGGGACCCTGCAGGACCTCCGGCTGGCCCCGGGACCCTGCAGGACCTCCGGCTGGCCCCGGGACCCTGCAGGACCTCCGGCTGGCCCCGGGACCCTGCAGGACCTCCGGCTGGCCCCGGGACCCTGCAGGACCTCCGGCTGGTCCTGGGACCTACAGAAGCAACTTTCTCCAGCACACTCTCACTTTCTGTCCCTGTATCACAGAGTCTTCTCACTTCCTCGCACCGCGTTCCTTCTCATGGGCTAACTCCCCAAAAGCTTTCTGGTTAGTGTTATACAGGGAACCATTTCTGTACCATCTACGAGACGGCTGCTGAGTCTCCATAACTTCCCATACTTCCCTTCTCTTAAAACTCATTGCGCCTATGAAGAAGACTGCACATGGCACCAGATGGAGACCTACACTGGACGACGTTCAGAGCGAGACTTTGGAGGCCTTAGTCCTCCAAACAGACAAGGAGCTCCAAAGATTGTCAGAGGCAGAGGGATGGGGACTCCTCCAGATATAACAGGACTGATGGATACGTGAATTCAGACTGGTGACATGCACGGGGCCTGTAGGACAGACGGGGTCCCGACACCAAGAGGGCGGTGTGGACATGAACTGATATCCACTTGTACAGGAAAAATCAGGTTTTTTTTTTTTCCCATTGGAATCTCACTGGGTATATTAACCACACTTCAGGGCAGGTCCCACGCCGGCAGGAGAGGCCAACACAAGACAGACTCAATGTGATTTTTGTCCACTGTTTGGGCGTTTTGGGCCTTATTAGTCTTTTGTGTGTATATTTTAGCTTCGGTTTTGTGTTTCTGTGATGTGTGTTTCTTGATTCTTTGTACTTTAAAGAGAGAGGGAGATAGAGAAAGGGGGGCATGAGGCTGGACGGGTGTGTGTGGGCTGGAGATCATGTATGGGGCGCTGAGGGGAAACCGTCACCAGAATATATTGTATTACTAACAAAACCTTAGATGAAGCGTACCAACCGGAACACTAATATTCTGACAGTTTGGAACTCCCTAGGTAGATAATGCTAACTACCCCTCTCCACAAGGCAACGAAAGGGAAGTTGCTGCAAGACTAAAGGAAATGCCTCCCTCCTGAGTTCACACTGCCGCACACTTACAGAAACTAGAAGTACGTTTTCTTTCTCAGACAACTTGACACATGAGAACTACACACACTT
The DNA here is from genome assembly GCF_982192425.1 of Myodes glareolus. Classification (NCBI taxonomy): domain Eukaryota; kingdom Metazoa; phylum Chordata; class Mammalia; order Rodentia; family Cricetidae; genus Myodes; species Myodes glareolus. The sequence continues at coordinate 34,349,631 of NC_142052.1, read as the reverse complement.
ATGGTGTAGGATTTATTTCTGTTTATGTGCGGCTTTCATTGGTTAATGAATAAAGAAACTGCCTTGGCCTTTTGATAGGGCAGAATTTAGGTAGGCGGGGTGGACTGAATACTGGGAGGAAGGGTGGAGTCAGAGAGATGCCACGGATGCTCTGCCTGAGACGGACCCTGGTTAGAATCTTTCCTGATAAGCCACCGCCATATGGCAATATACAGATTAATAGAAATGGGTTAAATCAAGATGTGAGTTAGCCAATAAGAGGCTAGAAATAATGGGCCAAGCAGTGATTTAATACAATTTCTGTGTGGTTATTTTGGGGCTAAGCTAGCCAGGTGGCCAGGACAAACAAGCGGAGACCCCCTCCTTGTTACACATTTATAGGGAACCATGTGAAATTTTAAAAGCTTTGCTCATCTTTAAACTACATAATTGTATGAAACGGGGTAACAGGCTCACTGCATCTCACGCTGATAAATATTTGGAAAAGAACAAAGCACAACACCCACCCCACAAACAAGCTGTCTTGTGTGTGCTATTTAACAGAGCTGGTTTTAGTAACAGTTTTCTCATACAGCTCAGTATTTTATGTCCTAATTGTCATCACTATGAGCTGTAACTGAGTTTATTCCTGAGACTGAATTCACTAATGAAGACATGAAAATGTTAACAATCTACATTTAGAATGAATTTTAAACCAGAGATGATGAATTATATTTAAATATTTTCCTAGATATTTGACAGCGTTTTGAAAAAAATCAGATAGTAATAAGTGATTAGAAGTTTAATTTTATCCTTCATTTTCTGGGCCAGATAATTCAAAATGCAACATTTTGTATTGCCATACAATTGTGTGTAGAGGGTTACCCATCCAGGGTGACAGCCTGTCATCTTTACCAGAGCAGCTGGGGCTGCTTGGACGGGAGCCTAAGGACTGAACCTGCTGACTGGCAAGATTCCCTTCTGGGAGGAAGGAGTTGGGGGGGGGGGCGTCAGCAGACCCTCCCGAGGTTCCAGATCGATCGCCTTCCTTCACCTCTCCAGCAGCTGTGGGCAATTCCGACTGAGCTGCACAGGGCGTCACTGTTTCAGGAGGTGCTAAAGAATTCCGAGGGTGGAAGGTTAACTGAGGGGGCATTCCATCCACACAGCTACGCTGGCCTAAGACGGCTTGGTGGTGCAGCTAATTGGGGTCACTGAGCCTCCTCTGAGTAAGCCCTCATCCATGCTCTGTAATTAAGTCTAACAAACGTACCGGTTCCCCAAGCTGGACTTGGGTTTGTCTTTGGCGCCTTATAAGAAAGGGGACACATGTTTGCGTCTCCCAAAGGGAAAAAGTTCCCGCAAGTGTGAGCCATTAGATTGTTTTGGGACATATACCTACATCTGAGGGTGCAAATAATACTTTAAGCAGATCAAATTACTTATTTACACCCCCCAAACACCCACTACAATTTATGGATTGCCAACAGATAAGATTTAGATGCCACAAGTTACACTGAATATAGGCAGTAATGCACTAACCTGGTTCTACACCAACGGCACAGCCCTCTGTACTGTGTCTCATTTCAGAGACCAATATAAAAGGAGGGAACAGACAAGATATTTATAAACCATTCTAATGCAAAAGCTAAAATAAAACCCACTCCAGAGTTCTTTAACATAAACAAAAAAGGAATAAAGAAAGCAGATAGTCCGACAGAAACTGAAGAAGCTGTAGCATACAGTAAACAGGGAAGCAGTAGACACAACAAATGTGTTCAAAACAAAAATTACAAATAAGACACCCTATTCTCTAAAATAACAATAAAAATGATACCAAGAAAGAGACTTCAGTCAAGCCTAGAAGCATTTTCATTGTTTTTCCCTAGATGTGAAATTTAGAATGGAAACAGTTGAGCATCCAGGACACACGACGCTCTGGAAACTTACTTCAGTTTTTCCTCCTCACTCAGAGTCTCCCACAGTGCTTCAATTTGTGCCGCTGCATCCTCCAAAGAAGTCTTGGGATTTTCTGCGAGGAACTGAGTGCGACGATCTTGAACAAACAAGGCCCTTGCTGCCATGGGCTTCTTGACTGCTCGGTTGCTAATTAAGTCATAGGCTGTAAGCTGTCCGGGTCTGTTATCTATTACGTTGGGTGTTTTGCTACAAGGACCATCACTGAGATTCTTCGGTTCAAGGGCTGGGTAACTATTGTCGCTAACTTTACACGCTAGACTTTTCTGTGGAACTAAAATTCTCACAGGTTCAATATTCTCTCCCATCGCATTCAACACGTTTCCCTTGCTCCAGTCGTCGGCACAGATTGCCAGAGATTTTTCGAGAAATGATTCTCCCCCACCTTCACCACGTTCTTCTGTCCCATTCCTGCCATTTTCTCCTTGGATATGGTCACCAGAGCCTGCGGAACTCTGGACAGGCTCTGAGGGGGAACTATCCATGGAGACACTTTGAAAAGGACTTCTTGTGTCCTTATTAATGTGAGGATGTTCACTACTAAAATGACCATCACAGTGGTTGCTTACATCTTTCTGTTGATTTAAATAATTAGCAGTGTTTTCTCTAGATTCATCATTTTGGAAGTGGACAGCCAAAGTTTCAGCATTTGGGTAATTATTTCCAGGTGACTTCATTGTATTCACGGGCACATCTGTTTCTGCTGTCTCACGAGCAGCCATGTTGGCTGTGGAAACGGCTGCTTTGTTATTTTCACAAGACTCTGTACTGGGCAGCGGTCCGTAACAGGTCACCATCAGATTTTCAAGAGCATTTAAAACAGCTTCCTACAAAATACAAATGAACAAATATTAGGGGCAACGCTGGGGTAAAAAAAGGACAATATCCAAAATAATAGCAAAGACATTAAAAAGTCAGTCTTTTTAACACGGGAGAAGTTACGATAGTGTACGTTTATAAACGGCTTAAATACATACAAAACCTTATTTGAAAAAGGTTACCTTATTCTGTAATAATACTTGACTTTTATCTGGGGTGAGATTTACATCCAGTTCAGCTGAAGGAACATCAATTTTCAGGAAGAAAATGGGATACGACCGAGTAGACTCCTTCAGGCACTTCAGATTATAATAACGTCGGATTAGCTGCAAACATGCGATGCATAAGAGAGAAAAGAAGAAATGCAACCAGCAACTTTAAATGCTCCTGAGGCATCCAGTGCATTGAGAAAGCAAGCAGCTGCGACTGCCGTGCCATGAGGCCCCGGCCCTGCACGGAGCACAGGCTGTCCTGAAATGTACATGCTCTGTGCTCTTGGCTTCACCAAGCCAGTGCCATGCAGATGGGAAGGCCTTAGTACAAACCACCCCAGCTACTATCTGGTTGTTTCCCTTCAGGATGTCATTTAACAGGCGTGGAGATGCATCTACCATGCAGCGCTCAGAGCCAACAGGGCCCAGTGGCCAGATCCCTACTTCAAGTGCACGAGCAAAGGAGTGTGTGAACAGATATCCTCAAACCACCTAACACTGGCCTCCTCACTCAGAATGGGGTGATAGTGTATTGTTGTTAGTTTGTGGAAAGTAATCGAAACCTAAGTAAAATACCAGCTCCACGAAAGGGATTTTGTTTGTTTTTCTTTTCCTTATTTAAATCAGGTTCTTAGAAGTGGTCTCTAACAATCTGACAAATGACAGAGTTAAGATTTTTAATTTCTGGGGCTAGAAAGAGGGTTCAGTGGTTAAGAGCACTGGCGGCCCTTTCAGAGGACCCAGGTTCAATCTCAGCAGCCACGTGGTTGCTCAGAACTAACTGTAATTCCAGTGCCAGGGGATCTGACGCCCTCTTCTGGCCTCTGTGAGCACCAGGCACATGCAGGGCAGATATCATACACATAAAAATAAAATTTAGAAAAAGAAAAAAATTAATTAAAAGATATTAGATTCCTGATGCAAGGAATATTTTTCTTTCTAAAAGTGATTACCTTCAGTATCTCTTTCTGGTGTACTGGTCGACTGTTAATAAAGATAAAACTTCTCTCCGGGCTGGAAAGACTTGTGGAAATGTGGTCTGCATCAAGTTTTGGGAAGAATCCATTTAGGTAAATCTGCAATGTGATACACAAGTCCAGAAGATGCAGTGTCAGCGATAATGTTCCAGAGGTCTGATCATGTACAACATGAGAAGGCATACAGAGTAACACGTGAGCTTTGTGACTTCAGGTCACACGCATGCTGACAGACATAACTCGAGAGTCAGTGCTAGGTAAACCCTGGAGCACACACAGTGAGTGCTCCCTGCTCTAACTCCTTCATCTCATGACTCCAGAATCAGCGCTGAGTAACCCTGGAGCACATACAGTGAGTGCTCCCTGCTCTAATTCCTTCATCTCATGACTCCAGAGTCAGCGCTGAGTAACCCTGGAGCACACACAGTGAGTGCTCCCTGCTCTAACTCCTTCATCTCATGACTCCAGAGTCAGCGCTGAGTAACCCTGGAGCACACACAGTGAGTGCTCCCTGCTCTAACTCCTTCATCTCATGACTGCAGAGTCAGTGCTGAGTAAATCCTGGAGCACACACAGTGAGTGCTCCCTGCTCTAATTCCTTCATCTCATGACTCCAGAGTCAGCGCTAGGTAAACACTGGAGCACACACAGTGAGTGCTCCCTGCTCTAACTCCTTTATCTCATGACTCCAGAGTCAGCGCTGAGTAACCCTGGAGCACTAACCAGTGCATTTCGTAACCCAGTTGTAAAAGAACTTTATGAATGGCCCGGGTTTCAGATTTTTAACTGACACAGAACGAGCACCCTTACCTTGTTTTAAAGTTTCCTTCCTCATACAGTGACACACACCCCCTTACTGGCTGTTTGTCTTTTTCTCTTCAACTATTATTCCCACAAAATGAAGCTGTTTGTTCTGAATACACACAAAGCTAACTGCACTGGGTGTTCACTGCTGTGTTTAAGGGAAACACCTTTTACACTGAATTAATCCCTGTAGGGCTGAATCCTGGCCGTGCCCTGTATGTCATCTTCACGATGAAAACGTCTGTGATGATTTATATACTATCGTTTTTCTAGCCTTCAAATATATCCAGAGAAGGAAAAATCTGAAGTGATGTGGAATATTAGTTTAAGATACGTTACATTCCTTTTTACTGTGGAACATTTGTTTAATGATGTGTTTCATTCTTTTATGCTGCATTTGTTTAACTCTGTGAAGCTGTGTTACTGTGCCTGCCTAAAACACCTGATTAGTCTAATAAAGAGCTGAGTGGTCAATAGCTAGGCAGGAGAGAGAAATAGGCGGGGCTGCCAGGCAGAGAAAATAAACAGGAGGAGAAACCTAGGCTCAAGGGAAGAAGAAGAGGACACTAGGGGCCGTCACCAGCCACACGGCTAGTCATGGAGTAAAAAGGAAAGATACACAGAATAAAAAAAGCTAAAAGTTCAGAAGCAAAATGAAGTTGAAAAGAAACAGGACAATTTAAGCTAGAAAAGCTAGCTGGAAAGAATCCAAGCTAAGGCAGGCATTCATAAACAAGAATACGTCTCCGTGTGTTTATTTGGGAGCTGGATCGCAGCGGACTCCCAAAGAGTAAAAACAGTTCAACTACGCTGAAGGGCACTAGGGAAAACTGACCAGGAAGAAAGTGTGATTTAAGGAACAGAAGGCAGAGAATGGTCCTGCTTCTACCTTGAGATAATCCACATGGCACAGAAAACTGTTAAGGATTCCATTCACTGTCCCCTTCCTCCCCTTTACATACATGGTGTGTACACACATGTGTGTAAATGTGCACACACTTTATACACATATGTATATTCTGACATATAACCTTATCTGAAAAAATTCAACCCAATGAGCAACTCTAATTCAGCTGAGGTTAAGGGAAGCAAACATGGGAGGAAGGTGCTATTTATAGTCAACAGTAACCATGGCGCCCCTTACCAACACAGCCTGTAGGCTGTCACCTATGCCGATGGCTACCCCTGCACTTGCAAGTAAGCGCTTAAGGAGATGCGGTACCAATTTTAGAACACTAAGTGCATTACTGTCACAGGGCCAATGTGTACCAGTTTGAAAAAATAAATTAATAAATCTGGATAATCCACTACAAGATGATACCACTTAATTAACTGTAAAACTTCACAGCATTTATAAATGGGTGTATAATTTACCAGGTAACATGAGCCTCTTCTTGAAGCTCTCGCTGGGCACCAGGAGAGTCTGGTTAGCCTCTGAAGGACTTACTGAGTATGCGGATTAAGACAAGACAAGGAGAGGAGAGGAGAAGGTCCCCCTCCCATGCCCTAAATAGGAAAAGAATAAAGAAAATGAAGTGTCATACAGAGCTGGCAGCTTCCTTCCTCACTGCTCTGGTTGCCAGTGTGTAACCACTGTTACTGTTGACATTGGGCTTTAAAAATGAAGATAATCTGGAAAACTAACAAAGCATGTTAAAGTTACATGAGAGTCCAGCAGCCACAGTGCGTGTACTGCTATACAGATTAAACAACAGACTGGTTCCTAGGAAAAGAACAGAAAACCCAGATCAGGTCCCTAAAAGCCCGCGCCTGACAGACGGTATGAGGCTGCACCTCCACCCATAAAGGAAAGCGGGAATCCATCCCTCAGCTGCTCCTCACGTGGACCCCTCTCTCCTCTCCTCCAGCCTCTTGGACAAAGTAGCATCTCCCGCCTGGCGCTGTGTGGCGCACCTTTAATCCAGCACTCCGAAGGCAAAGGTTTGAAGCCCACCCGATCTATACAGCAATATAATAATTTCCAGGCCAGATGGGGCTGTGCAGTGAGACCCTGCCTCAAATAACAACAAACACCCAAATAAACCGGCTTTTCTCCATTACTAATGCAAGCTTGCTGTACGCTTGGTTTTGACTCTGCAGGCCTGATATCTATGCCTGCTAATTTAAGAAAAAAAATCTACCAAATGAACTGCTGTCCAGCTGCCTCCTCTGGGGCACTTCACTTAGTCTGGTCTGCTGTGGCCTTCATCTTCATCCTAAGTTCCATATTTAGACCCCCTTTGCTCTACAGTTAATTTCCCCGAGTAACTGCACTCTCATCCCTGGCTTGAGCAGCACCCATTACTGACACTAAGACAGCAATGTTGCAGTTATTTCTTGCATCAAGTAGCTGTCAGAAAAATGAATTCACCACATTAAAACGTTGTGAGCATGTCATCTCTCTTTTACCCCGTTGTCCAGGTGGCATCTTCTGTATCCTTTACCATATTAGAGTCCACAGAGAGTCAGAAAAACCTGTTCTTCACCTCGAGTACAATAACGTAAGCCTGACGGATCTCCTAACCCTTTTCTGCTTTCCAGTAGTGCTTCATAATATCACACATACCTAAATAACACACATTTCTCATTGAGTCACTGAAACACTCTGTTCAAGGCAGCACAACAAGTTCGTGTGGAAATTTCCTCTCCTAAATGCAAACTACAGAGGAGTGATAAAAAAACCAAGGTTTAAAGTAATTTCAAAAGAACTAACATCATCAGTGGCAGACAAAGGTCAAGTTTTGTGTGCAGACTACAAACGGGAAGTGGGGGCGAAGGAACCAGTCCTATGTGTGTTAGGATCAGAAATAGGATGCCTCATTTGGAAATGAAAATCTAGCAGAGGACTGAAATCAGAATTTCCATTTGGAACAGGAAGCTCACATAACACCTCCCTGGAAGAAAACAAAATGACTTACATATTGTGACCACTGTCTGCAGTCACTTGCCAGGGTCACAGGGAAGAACAGAGTCAACACTAACACCAGGACAAGGCTGGGCCAAGCTGGAGCCTGGAGGCCTGAACTACTAATGCAGCGCCTGGCTTCAAAGGGGACTGGGGAAGAGGTAGGCGTTGCGCTAGAGGAAGGAACTGTAACAACAGAAATAAACTGTCATCCATGATCTTGCAAATTAAGGTTTCAAGTCATAAAAGAGCAGAAAATAAAATTATTTTTTTCTCAGAAAATAGAAATGATAGAACACTGTGGAAATGGCCCCAGAATTACATATTATAACACGGAATTTAAATTAAAAAATTAGCATCAAGTAAGTCAGAAAGTAAGCAAACATATAGAGCTATCAACAAAGTTTAGAAGAAACCAAAGATAAATTCCAAGTACTGAAAAAAATACATAGTCTGAGGACTAAAGATCCGGTGGTAGTGAGACATTCACTCGGCTTGGAGCAGAGCTAAAAATATCAGAGAGAAGACAGATGTCAAGAAGGACAACCTCAGGAGCTCCAACGATTTACACCGGAAGGCATCTCACAAGAGCTAGGAAGGCGGGAGCTCAGGCGGCACCATGACCTATAAGGAAGATTCTTCCCAGGACCAAACACACAAAAGAGACCCCTGAGATAGAAGAGGAAGAGATGTACTGACACTCTGTGTCCACGGTTCCCAATGCCAACACAAATGCCAATCCAGTCTACTGAAGGGAAACAGGGTGGGGCAAATTTTACACTCAAAGACAAGTAATGGGGAGCAGAACCAAGTGAGCGGTGATAGTCGGTAGTGGGTGGGGAAACAAAAATTATTATTATTATTTTTTTTTTACCAAGGATGAGAAAACACCCAAGGAGATTCCGATACTGAACATGTCTTCGAGTACACAAGGCAGAGTGTGGTGCGGTGACAGAGGCTGCTGGGACAAACACAACACCGAACGGCCACAGGAGAGCGATCTCTCCACAGCGAGCAGACAAGCTCTGTAACTGCTCTGCGTTTTCATTTCCGAGCCGCCCAGACCCGGATAACCACACAAAGACTGCATTATTTACAACAGAAATAATTAACTACGACACTGCTTGGCCAACAGCTCAGACGTATTCCTAGCTAGCTCTTCCATCTTAAATTAACCCATTTCTATGGTTTTATATTGGGCTCGTGGTTTATTACCTCACACTTTGCTTCTTGGGTGGCTACCTGGCATCTGTCTGACTCTGCCTTCTTTCTCCCTGCACTCAGTTGCGTTTTCCCCACCTAGCTATATCCTGTCCTGCCATAGGCCAAAGCAGCTTCTTTATTCATCACTGGTAATAAAACATGTTCACAGCATACAGAGGGGACTCCAACATCAATTCTCTAGTACTTGAACTAGAACATTATAAATACATGTATTAAACATTCTTCTATGCAAAAATAACCATGTGAAGATAAACAAAATTCCTGTCATCTATGAAAAATTACCAGGAATCTTTCTGTATATCTGTCTCCCAAACCAAGGGAAAACATCAAAACAAACAAACAAGCAAACACTAAAAATCAAATGAAAAAAAATCAAAACAAAAAATAGCAAAACCAGATCTGGCAATGTCTCGAAACAGTAAACTCGCAGTGACACCATCCAGTCACAGCTAAGGAAGGGCTACATAACTGCTTTCCACACTTGAGTGTGGCACCCAAGGACTTTGGAAAAACACATCAGTCAGGGCAAGATGGCAGGGCTCAGTCATCCACCACAGCAAGCCCCAGATACTCCATATAGCTGAAGCAAAAGAATATGGCCATAAAACCATCTTAAATGAATGATATGACCCTTAAAGAGAATTGAACAAATCCCTTAAAAAATTGAGGAAAACAAACAAAAAACTGTGGGAAATGAATAAATGCCTTAAAGAAAGGCAAGGAAAAAAAACAGTTGAGGGAAGCTGATGTGGGAAGTCCTTCTGTATATGTGTTATATACATATAAACTCTTTTGGCCAACGGCTTAGCAGAGTAAAGCCAGGTTGGAAATTCGATAGAGATATGTAGAGAGAGTAGGCAGAGACAAGCAGATGCCAGCCAGTTGCTGAGAAAACAAGACATGTAGAAAATGAGATAACGACACAGCCATGTGTTAATACATAGACCAACAAATATCAGTTCATTTGAGGTGTAAGAGCTAGCTAGAAATACACCTGAGCCATTGGCCAAACAGTGTTGTAATCAATAGAGTTTCTGTGTGATTATTCATGTCTGTGTCTGGGTGGCCAGGAAACGAAAGCACAGTCTCTGTTTATTTAAAGATGATATGGGATGTCCTTCTGAATGTGTTGCTTTTATTGGTTGATGAAAAAAGCTGTTTTAGTCAATAGCTTAGCTGAGTAAAGCCAGGTGGGAAATTCAAACAGAGATGCACAGAGAGAGTAGGCAGAGTTGAAGAGACACCGTGTAGCTGCCGGAGGAGAAAGATGCCAGAACATTACCAGTAATCCCCAGCCACACGGTGATATGTAGATTAATAGAAATTGGCTAATTTAAGATAGAAGAGCTGGCTAGGAACACACCTGAGCCATTCACCATACAGTGTTATAATTAATATAGTCTCTGTGTGATTACTTGGGTCTGGGAGGCTGGGAAATAAAGTGCAGTCTTCAGCCACAAGAAGCAAACAAAACGCTCAAGATCTGAAAATGGAAATTTTAGAAACATGGAAACACACGCTGAGGAATTCCGGGAATGGAAAATCTAGATAAGTGAACAGGAACTACAGATACAACCATCCCAAACAGAATACAAGAGATGGGAGAGAGAACAGTAACCCTGCCCTGGGAGCAGAGTCCGGTGGCAGAAGGCTTGCCACTGGTGAGGCCCTGGATTAGACCTAAAGACAAGGAAAAAAAAAATCAAACTACTTATGAAATACATTAAAGCCAGGCCTGACAGCCCAAGCCTGCAATCCCAGCTACTAAAGGATGGAAATTCAGGGCTACAGAGTTCAAACACATCCTGGACAACTTAGCAAGACATGACTGTAAAGTAAAAGCGGGGGAAGGGGGGGGAGAGGACTTGGAGTAAGGCTCAGTATAATAGTAACTATATCACATGTACCAGACTCTAGGTTCAATGCCCAGAACAATCTCTCTCTCTCTCTCTCTCTCTCTCTCTCTCTCTCTCACACACACACACACACACACACACACATGCGCGCGTGCACGCATACAATGCCCAGAACATCTCTCTCCCCACCCCCAACACACACCCAGAACAACCTCTCTCTCTCTCTCTCTCTCTCTCACACACACACACACACACACACACACACGCACGCGCGTGCACGCATACAATGCCCAGAACATCTCTCTCCCCACCCCCAACACACACCCAGAACAACCTCTCTCTCTCTCTCTCTCTCTCTCTCTCTCTCTCTCTCTCTCTCTCTCTCACACACACACACACACACACACACACAAGCACAGACACATATACACTTGTGTGTGCACACACGGAGCATCATCCAGCAGTCCGCAGAGCTGAAGACCAACAGAAGGCACACTGAGTGTGTATTCAGGACAAGAAGGAAATAAAGGAGAAGCAAGATCTATTCTTTACTCTGTACTGTAAAGGGAAGATTCTACATTGAAAATAAATTTTCAAAAAAACCAATGTAAATAAAAAGGAAACCAGGGCTGGGAAGGTTGGTGTCGCATTTTGTTGTTTGTCTTACAACCATCCCAGAAGGAAACCCTAACAACCTGACTGGGTGTGAGAATTACAAAAGGTCGTTTTGGTGCGTACCTGAGATTCTTCACAGTGGTGCTGAACAGCGTCAAAGTTGGCCACCACAGCAGTCCCCAGAACCGACATGAGAGCTGTCCTGTGATCCGGTACTCTACTCTTGTGCCAAATGACTGCCTAGGAACAAGCAAACATAGAAGTGTTTTGGTATAAATAAGATTTACTAAGCCTAAACATTTACAGTGTTTCCAGAGGTGGCATTTATCGTCACTGGTTTCCACTCAGAAGACACTCCTGAGCTAAGGTCTGAAAGAGAAAACCCTGGCGCTGTACTTTAACCTGTGTACGCAGAAATGCACAACTTGGTCAACCCTTCAGACTGTCCTCACAATGTCACAAGCTAACTCTTTCTCTAAACTTCAGAGTACATACTTCAAAATACATTTACAATTAAAATATGGCCCTTAGCAAGATCTTCCCCCAAGAACTGACGGCCAGGCTACAGGACTACTGCAAACAGTCAAACAGCTGGACAAATTGTAGGAGCAACGTGCACTCTAAAATGGCTTCTGCAGCTCCATTTAGTACACAAAGAACTTACAATTAACAGAACCTCGCGTGAATAAACATTGCATAGTGATCCACTTTACTAGTGTAACTGTAGACAGACCACGAGACAGTCAAGAGACTTGACAAAGGGGGCTATGCCCACTTACAGTTGAAAACCCTTGAGAAACTGCCAGTATAGAAAATAGTCAGCCATCCAACAAATATTCATCAGGTCCTTTATGTCCTAATGAAATATGCAAAGGATCTAAGAGCAATCATTATTAGCAACCCAGGGGCAAGAAAGGGGAGGGAGCAGAGGTGAGGAGCAGGGGTGAGGAGCAGGGGTGATCACAGGGGTGAGGAGCAGAGGTGAGGAGCAGGGGTGGGCACAGGGGTGAGGAGCAGGGGTGAGGAGCAGGGGTGATCACAGGGGTGAGGAGCAGGGGTAGGCACAGGTGTGAGGAGCAGGGGTGGGCACAGGGGTGAGGAGCAGGGGTGAGGAGCAGGGGTGGGCACAGAGGTGAGGAGCAGGGGTGGGCACAGGGGTGAGGAGCAGGGGTGGGCACAGAGGTGAGGAGCAGGGGTGGTCACAGGGGTGAGGAGCAGGGGTAGGCACAGCGGTGTGAAAGGTGGTGGCAGAAGAGCCACAGCAGAGTCTTTCCAAGCAAGCAGTTCTGTCTCTGTGGCAACAAAGACGTGATCACTGAATTCAATCTGGAGAGTTGTCACAGTTCGGAAGTGTAAGCAAGGCCAAACTAGCACTCTGCCTGGTGGTCAATAACTGAGGCAGAAGGCAGACATCTCCTCTGTGATGTGACTCCGACTGTGATGGCAACTGACAGGCAGTACTGGAGGCAGAATGAGGACATACGGGCCAGGAGGAGGTTGATGGCGTACACCAGCAAGTTCACCGGTGTGGAGGCCTGAGGTATGTCTAAGTTGTGTGTGTGTGTGTACGTGTGTGTGTGTGTGTGTGTGTGTGTGTGTGCGCGCGCGCATGCACACAGAGCACATTTTACATGATATTGATCGCTACTTGAAAAGTAGAAACATTAAATTAAATTAAATATTTAAGAATTGTGGGAAAGGTCTAACACAAAGCTTGAAAGATACGTAAGACGGAATTGCTGCAAGGCGCCAAGCTGAGATCATCTTTTCATTGTCTATGTTGTTCAGAAAAGTAGAACCAGTACCAGAAACAAAAGTTTTTAATAAACCAGGCTGCTTAAACCACATAAATAAATTTTGCTTCTCAACCCAATGTAGAACTTTGACAACTCAATAACTTGTACACTCTTTGGGAACTTCATGGCTGTTTTTGAAAACTGTAAAAACTGGGGGGAGGGGTCTATTATGCACAAGGCAGGGGAAAAGAGAGACATGGATAAGGACAAGACAGGAAGAGAAAGAGAAACAGAAGAGGAGAGAGAACAAAAACTTGCACTAAAGCAAATCAGTCAGGAGTCATTAGCAATGACCAGGACCTATGCGGTCAAGAGCAGGTCTTCCTGGCACCATGTGCTGTTAGGACAGGATGGATGTAATGGGCTCTGCTGGAATCTCAGAAAGAAATCATAGAAAACATCACCTTTCACAATAGCCACAAATAACATAAAATATCTTGGGGTAACCCTAACCAAAGAAGTGAAAGACCTGTTCAAAAAGAACTTCAAGTCTTTGAAGAAAGAAACTGAAGAAGATACCAGAAAATGGAAAGATCTCCCATAGCTCTTATAGGTAGGATCAACATAATAAAAATAGCAATCCTACCAAAAGCAATCTATAGAATCAACACAGTCTCCATCAAAATCCCAACACAATTCTTCACAGACCTTGAAAGAACAATACTCAACTTCATATGGAAAAACAAAAAACCCAGGATAGCCTAAACAATCCTGTATAATATGAAACTTCTGGAGGTAAAAATCATCCCTGACATCAAGCTCTATTATAGAGCTTCAGTAATGAAAATACCTTGGTATTGGCACAGAAACAGACAGGTTGACCGATGGAAACAAATGAAAGACCCAGATATTAATCCACACACCTACGAATACCCGATTTTTGACAAAAATGCTAAAATTATACAATGGGAAAAAGAAAGTATCTTCAACAAATGGTGCCAGCATAACTGGATATCAACATGTAGAAGAATGCAATGCATCCATATCTATCACCATGCACAAAACTCAAGTCCAGATGGATCAAAGACCTCAACATCAATCTGACCACACTGAACCTGATAGAAGAGGAAATGGCAAGTAGCCTTCAATGCATGGGCACAGGAGACCACTTCCTAAATCTAATACCAGTAGCACCGACACTGAGAGCAACAATAAATAAATGGGACCTCCTTAAACTGACAAGCTTCTGTAAAGCAAAGGACACAGACAGTAAGGCAAAAAGGCAGACTACTGAATAGGAAAAGATATTCACCAACCCCACATCAGACAGAGGACTGATCTCCAAAATATATAAAGAACTCAAGAAATGAGACAACAAAATATGAAATAATCCAATTAAAAAATGGAGTACAGATCTAAACATAGAATTCTCAACAGAAGAATATCAAATGACTGGAAGACACTTAAGGAAATATTTAACATCAGCGAAAAGCAAATCAAAGCAACTCTGAGATACCATCTTACACCTGTCAGAATAGCTAAGATCAAAAACACCATAAAGTTTATGTTGTAGAGGATGTGGAGTCAGGGGAACACTCCTCCATTGTTGGTGGGAATGCAAACTTGTACAGTCACTCTGGAAATCAGTATGGTGGTTTCTTCAAAAACTGGGAATCAAGCTACCTCAGGACTCAGCAATACCATACCACTCTTGGGCATATACCCAAAGGATGCTGAACCATACTATAAGGACATTTGTTCAACTAAGCTCATAGCAGCATTATTTATATTAGCCAGAACCTGGAAACAAACTAGATGCCCCTCAACTGAAGAATGGATAAAGAAAATGTGGTACATTTACACAATGGAGTACTACACAGCAGTAAAAAAACGACATCTTGAAATTTGCATGCAAATGGATGGAACTAGAGAAAAAAATCCTAAGTGAGGTAACCCAGACCCAGAAAGATGAGCATGGTATGCACCCACTCATAGGTGAATACTAGTTGTAAAGCAAAGGATAAGCAGTCTATAGTCCACAAACCAAGAGATGCTAAGTGACAAGGAGAATCCTAAGAGAAACATACACAGATCCCCTTGGGAAGGTAAAATAGATGAGATCTCCTGAGAAAATTGGAAGTGCTGGGGGAGGGCAGAGAAGGGAAGACGGAAGGGGAGGAGGGGAAAATGCGAGGGAGGAGGAGAAGATGAGGGAACAGGATGGTTGAGATGGGGGAAGGACAGAGACAGAGAACAAGGAAAGAGTTATCTTGATTGAGGAGCCATTATGGGTGGGGGAGCAAGAAACCTGGCACTAAAGAAATTCCCAGGAATCCACAAGGATGACCCCAGCTAAGACCCTAAGCAAGAGTGGAGAGGGAGCCTGAACTGGCCTTGCCCTGTAGTCAGATGACTATCTTAGATGTCACCATAGACCCTTCATCCAGCAACTGATGGAAGCAGATACAGAGAACCGGGGCGGAGCACTGGCAGAGCTCCCAGAGTCCAGTCGAAGAGGGGGAGTGAGAATATGAACAACAAGGTCAAGACCGTGATGGGGACACCCACTGAAACAGCTGACCTGAGCTAACGGGAGCTCACCAGCTCTGGCCTGACAGGGAAGGAACCAGCATAGGAACAAACTAGACCCTCTGAATGTGGGGCAGACTGTGTGGGGTCACTGACAGTGAGACCAGGATTTATCCCTAATGCTTGCTCTAGCTTTTTAGAACCCATTCTCTCTGGAGGGAGACCTTGCTTAACCTAGATATAGTGGGGGAAGGCCTTGATCCTGCCTCAAAGCAATGTGCTAGACTAAGCCTTACCCTCTCTGAGGAGTAGATGGGGGATGGGGGGTAGGAGAGGGAAGGTGGAGAGAGCAAGAAGGAGGGAGGAGGTGGGAAGTAGATTTGGCATGTAAAATGAGAAAAGAGATTTAAAAAAAATTAAAAAAGAACAAAACATGACCACATGGGAACATTTTACAAAAATTATTTAGTGAGAGCAGAAATTAGAATTAAAGTGACTTAAAGGAAAACCAACCAACGCTGTTATAGTATTTATCAGAGATTGTCAGCTTTGACAGAGCACATGAGAAAGGAATAAAGTTCATTCACAAAATGTCCCTAATCTCCGGGAACTGCGGCTTCTGCTGTACTGGTCATGGTGTGGTCGCTTTCCATCCTTGAAAATACAGTGGAGCACGAGCCCGGAAAACGACGGTTACAAATGCTGCCTTCTGGTTTGCCCATTTATTCAATTACTTATTCATTTGAAAGGCAATTCCCTTGTAAGCTATGGACTTAACACTGGGAGAGAAGAGAGCCCGCAGAGTGAGAGGAGGAGACCGCAGCGCGGCAAGCTAAAGGACGTGGAGGAGATGTCATGTGACTACACTCTAAGCCCCCCAGCTCTGGTGGGGGAAGCTGGGATGTCAGGGCACACCATCAGAACAGGTTTGTCGGCAGGCAGGAGGGAAAGATGCACTCCTGTTCAGTGTTGAGTCCCTGATACTGAGAGCGGCTCTGGGTTCCACGTACGGTCTGTTAAGGAAGCGATTTCAACTTATCGGTCACGACACTTTTGCAGGTTGAAAGACCCTTTCACAAGGGTCGCCTGAGACCACCAGAAAACATAGATATTTATAATTCATTAGGATAGCAGATTACAGCTATAAAGTAGCAACGGAAACATTTTATGCTTGGGGCCACCACGTGAGGAGCTGTACTAAAGGGTCGCAGCGTTAGGAGCCGGGACCACTGCACTAAGGATATCTGTTTACGTTTTCTAGGGAAACCTGATAGAGTACATTAGCTTTGTTCTCGTTGGTTATCAGCACGGGTTGCCCCACTCTGCACCTGCTGGTGATTACAGACTTTCTCTGCTACCTGAGGAAATCTGAAGTATTCTTTGCTTTCTTCAAATAGAACAGCTTTATTGTGACATAATTTATTACATAGCGTGCGTACAGACCTGCAGCATTTGCACCACAGTGTTAGAAAATTGTTTCACTCCAAACAGGAATGTCACATTCAGTGACAGGGTCTTCCTGCTCATTTATCTATACCCACTACTCTCTTAATAAAGTTGCTCTTGTCTTGAATGTCATACAAACAGGATCACACATCTGTCATCTCTGATGAAGATCTAGCACGACATGCTGACACTTCTTAAATGGTATACAACCTATCCTTTTCCAGTGGCGAAGAAATGTTCATGACATGACCTGATGCATTCTTTCATAAATTTATGTGTCTGGGGGCTGGTTCTACTTTGGAGCATCATGTATGACGCTGTTCTAAACACTGATACTTTCATGTGGACACGTTTTTACCCTGGATAAGTACCTAAGGCGTAAGTGCTGGGTCATGTGGTTCCTTTGCCCTGAGGGCTGACGTCTTAGGGTTTCTACTGCTCTGAAGAGACACTGTGACCACAGCAGCTCATAAGAGGAATACATGCAATTGGGGCTGGCCTACAGGCTCAGAAGTTCAGTTCATTATCTTTCCGGCAGGACACATGACGGCACACAGGCAGGCATGGTGCTGGGGAAGAAGCCAAGTGTTCCACATCTGCATCAGCAGGCAGCAGGAAGAGAGAGAGAGACACTGGGCCTGGCTTGGGCTTCTGAAACCCACTGACACACTTCCTCCAACAATGTAACAACAAGGCCCCCTCTCCCAAGCCTACGGAGCCACTCTCATCTAAACCACCACGGCTGACTAGCATATAACCTCCATGTGCGTTAAGTCTCTAAAAAGACAAAGAAATGCAGGCTGCTGCTGTTACGAGCACTGGGTTTATACTGGCCACTGTGGTGAGTTAGGGGACAATATAAGATTCCGGACCGTCTGCAACCGTCTGCGTGGGACTGAAATGCTAACACCAAAAGTTCCTGATAACCGAGAATCGACGCACAGTGAAACTTTAGTCACAGGAAGGCATTGCCTCTCCGGCCCTGGCAAAGGGGAACTGACTTCTTTCTGTCTCTCCCCTCCTCCCCTGCTCCATACTCCCCACTCCTTTTTTCTGCCGAGATCAAACCCAAGGGACTGGACACATGCCAAGGCAGTGCTGAGTTAGGTCCCCACTGTCACACACATTTAAAATTGGAAAGGGAACATTTCAGTTACCTGCACTTGAAATGTTACTTACTTTTCTTCTTACTTCTTACTTCACTCACCATGAAGCTTGTGAGTGCCAAACGTGGCTTATATTAGAGAGCCACCTCGTGTAGAAATCTTAGCAGCTGATGAAGGCCAAGGTCCCCGCCTCAGTGCTGGATTTACTGGCCAGTATATAAAATGACTTTAGGGAGTGGGTTCTAGAAAATCTGGGGAACACTAGAACAAAAAATGTGATTGTCTTTTTTCTAAATCATGATGGGAACGGTGTTGGGAACCGGGGGACGCAAAGTCGCAGGCAATGTTTGTGGACTCCTGTGTCCCATCCAGGGGGTCAGTTCTGGGGCGCTGCCCAAGCTTAGGTTCATTTGGCCTGGCAATGAACAGTGCAAGCATCTGCTGATGGGCAAAACCCCACTCCTGCCCGGGGCCATATTTGTTCCCAGACAGAATTTACTATTAAAGAGCTAACCAAATAACTGCAATAAAAATTGAGAACCCAGAAGAAACTGAAAATTTACTATATTTAAAAAAAAAACCCTTACTTCTAGGTCACCCACACAAAGAGATAATCTTTTTACTTCCTCAAGTCATCTGTATATCTTGCCCTTAGGCTGAAAGCTTACCATATGCTAAAAATACACAGGCAGCTCCATATGTTTCCTATCTAGGTCACACAAAGCTAGAGCATCGGGGCGTGCCAAGTGAGGATCTGATCTGGCCAGGATGATGACAGTGCAGAAGCACCCATCAAGAATATATTATTACACACGCAGCGTCTGAAGACCGCTCAGTTAGGCAGAGATGGCTTGTCCCCATCCCACTTCACTGCCGTCCACGACTCGAAGAGAAGGAAGTTACAAGAGCATTTAAAGGGTGAGCTTCGATAGTCAAGGCAGGCTGTGTAAGAAAAGTGCACAATTAACTCAGAAACGGTACTGCTAATACCCCCTGACCACAGGCATGCTTTTCAGACGCTAGTTGTATGAGATGAAATTGCTATGTTTAAGGAACCAGTCTTTATTGTACTTTCAGTGTGCGTGCGTGCGTGTGTGCGTGCGTGCGTGTGTGCGTGCGTGCATGCGTGCGATGTAGGTGCCCACTGAGGGCAGAGACACTCATTCCCTGGAGCTACGGTGATAAGCTTTCGTGGGCTGCCCAACGTGGGTGCTAGGAACCGAAGCCAGGTCTTCCACAAGAGCAACAAATGCTCCTGGCTACCGAGATTTCTCTCCATCCCTAGAAATACAGATGTTGAGAATTTCAAACTGTGGGCATGTCTAATGCCACAATAGAAGTGTTTTCTAAGATGACAAGGAAAACGAGGGAAGTTTCTGATAGGCCCACAGTTCACATAATTTGCTGCCTTTAATATTAAAACTACTAAATATTTGAGGGTTTTTTTTTTCCTACAAGACAAAAGACAAAAAAGAATAGCTAGAAATTTGTCTCAAGGTATAAAAGACATCTCTTTACATAGAAAATGGGGAGGGCTATTCAGACTTTTAAAAATTCATATAACTGCTCAGGACTTCTAAACAAAGACTGATGTAATGACATAAGCAGATGGGAGAGAAACATTTCATCACAGTTTACAGTCTCTCTCCTCTTCTCACAGCGCTCAGACAGGCTCCGACCCACTCTACGGCCTGAGCTACAGCCTTGGCTGTGAATTTGTTTCTTCTATTTACTGACTGTATGAACTCAGAATAAGGAAGTTTTCCTATATTTACTAGCTCAAAGCTTCACGTCAATTTAAGTCAATGCTAAATTATTCAACAAGAAGCAGATGAAAAACTTGCTAACTTGAAATACACAAAAGAGGTGAAAAAAAAGAAACCAATATGTTTCACGATTTTGGAGGTGATTTTATAATCTAGAGGTCTATGACACTGTTGTGGAATATTATTTTAAGATGTGTTGCATCTGTTTATGCTGTGGAACATTTGTTTAATAATGCAAAGACATGTTACAATCCTTCATGCTGCATTTGCTTAACTCTGCAAAGCTGTATCACTCTGCCTGTCTAAAACATTTGATTGGTCTAATAAAGAGATGAATGGCCAATGGCAAGGCAGGAGAAAGGATAGGCGGGGTGGTAGGCAGAGAGAATAAAAGGAAAGAGAATTCTGGGGAAAAAAGATGAAAGAGTGAGAAAAGAGGGGTCACTCACTCAGTCACCCAGCCAAACGCGGAATAAGAAGGAAAGAAAGGTAGATGCAAACAGAGAAAGGTGAAAGCCCAGAGGCAAAAGGTAGTCGGGATAATTTAGGAAAAGCTGACAGGAAACAAGACGAGCTAAGACCGAGCATTTATACATAGTAATAAGTCTCTGTGTGCATTTACTTGTGGTCCAGGATGGTGGGACCCTAAAAGAGTAACAACACAATCAACAACAGGGCACAAATGTCATATTAAAATCTGTAGCAATTTTTGTTTCCAAGACCAAGAAGGCAGAGACGCAGTTGGCCTCGATGCTGTGGTGACGGCGCTCCATAGCAGCTCACCAAGAGCTACGCAATGCTTCGGGACTAGGAGACTGTGCAAACACTAGATGCCAGGTTTTCAATAACTGGTTTCATGAAGCTGACGGAAGCCCTAAAGTCAGTAAGCATATGTTGCCACCCCCAAGCAGGACAAACCGGAAGTCCTTTCGTGCTCTGTCTTGGCATCTGCATTTCCCAATGCTTTCCATAGAAACCCCTGCAGACCCGCCTCCCTGACTAGTCCTTGGATCTTGAGAACCCGAGGCAACTGCAACTTAACTCCTGTCTCTAGTTTCACATAAAGCGATACTGTAGATCAAGCTGCTATTGCGTTATGATTATATTTGATTACTTTGGGAGTTTCCTTCTTACCTCTTACCGTGTCTCCCTGTAAATGAAACAGCAAGTGAACACCCAGCAGTGTGGTTCTTTACTAATTTTGTTTGTTTTCTCATCAAGTGGCAAACTAATAAATAAAATATAGCTAGCCTACACTTATTCTCTTCACTCTGCCTAGCTAATAAAACCCACTATTGGTGTGCTAACAATCTGACTTTAAAAGTACTATTTCTGGGACTAACCTGACATTAAAAAGTTCCTTAAAGAATAAAATTAAACCTGTATCTATCACTTTTTACAAAAACTAACTCCACAGGGATCAAAGACATAAACAAGAAACCTGAAACACTGAATCTGCTAGAAGAAAACACAAGCAATTCGCTACATTGTAATACTCTACATGATAAAGGTGCGGGGATGGAGTATCTGAATATGGCACCATTCACCCAGGAACCCAGGCCAAGAGCTGACAAGAAGGACTAAATGCTTCTGTGTGGCTAGAGTAACAGTCAGTTCAGTGACGAGGGAGCACACAGAAAGGGAGAGTACCTGTGCCAGTTGTACAGAGGATTGTTCTCCAGGGAACTACAAAAAAAGAAAATACAGTCAGAGCAAGCAGATGCTCACCCATTCAAATTATAGGTGTGTGAGCTAAACAGTGTTCTCAAAAGAATGTAAGTGGTTAAGAAGTATCTCCAAAGTGTTCACTGGCCCAAATAACTATGGAGATGCAAATCCAAACACCACTGAGATTTCCTCTTACCCATGTCAGTATGGCAAAGATCCACCAACAGCTGACGAGGAATGCTACAGAGAAAGCAGAGAGAAAGAAGCCCTTTCGCTCTTTTCTGGCCGCACTGCAAACTGGTCCAGATACTCTGAAAACCAGTGTGGAAACCCTCGGAACGCTAACGTAAAACTACCCTGTGATCCGACTACACTATTCCACGGTACAGTCCCAAGGACTCACCTTCCTGCTCTACTCACAACACACAGGAAATGGAAACAACCTAAACGTCTTTCAGCTGATGAATGTAGAAGGGAAATTTGGTACATATACACTTTGAAATGTACTACTCTATAAAGAAAATGAAATTTACAGGCAAATGGACGGAACTATAAAATATTATATCGACTGAGGTAAGCCAGACCCAGAAAGACAAACATCTTATGCCCTCTCTCATCTGCAGTTCCTAGCTCCAAATCTTAAGATTCAAATACACAATCCAGAGAAATTGCAGGAATCAGGACCTAAGTAAAATGGGACTGCGGCAGGTGTGGTGGTGGTGGGCAATAGAGGAGGAGAACAGGGTACAAATGAGTTTGCGGGAGAAACGGGAAGCATGGCGGTGTGATGATGGTTCATTTGTATTTAAATGAATAAAGCCTGCCTAAAGATCAGAGAATAAAACAGTCCCACTGGTCAGCCTCACAGACCAGGCAGTGGTGACACACACCTTTTATCCCAGTAGCCACACTAGTTTGACAAAGAAATTGGGTGGTAGTGGTGCAGGCCTTTAACCAGACCTAGAGGGGAATATAAGACAGGAGGAGACAGCTCCCACAGTCTCTCAGTCTAGGATTCCGGGAGGCAGCTTCGCCATTTCAGACTGAGGTAGAGGCCAGAGCCAGTGCCTGGCTGTTTTGCTTTTCTGATCTTCAGGTTGAACCCCAATATCTGTCTCTGAGTTTTCATTAATCATGCTAAATGGCAGAGGGCTTAATTGGAGAGGAGAGAGGAATATAAATCCATAAGAAGCAGGGATGAGGGTAAAATAACAGTAATGATGTCTGAAAAAGTCACAAGGGATCATATTCTTATCTATCTACCTAAACTTACATAATCTGTAAGTGTCTCTGTCTCTCTGCCTCTCTGTCTCCCTGTCTCTCTGTCTCTCTCTCTCTGTCTCTCTCTGTCTCTGTCTCTCTCTCTCTCTCTCTCTCTCTCTGTGTGTGTGTGTGTGTGTGTGTGTAAACTTTTAATAAAATTTTTCCATCTGGGCTAACAATGTCCTCCACAAAACCAAGACTACCTAACAAAACCCTCAACTCCAGGCATGAGAAGACCCGTTCTGAACATTGGTCCAGGTTGCTCAGGACAGTCTAAAAACACAGGCTATTGTTGTTGCCCTTGGCTACTTCCCAGAGTTTGGATAGGAGCTCAAAGAATCCCAGCTTACTTCCTCTCTGAGAAGTAGCTTTCATGGTCCTAGGAGACACCATGCAAGCACCCAAATGAGCAAAGTAACTAACAGTCCTAGCACTCACAAAAGCAACGCGCAGCACCAAGGGCGCAGTAGGGGCACGCCAGCTTGGCAGCAGCCAACTGCTCTCAACTGGACTCAGGGCCTACTCAGCAAGAGGAAAACCATGCTGGTACTGGAAACTTAGCTGACCACACCCACACATTAGGAAAAGTCTCACCCCTCATCAAAGAAATCTTTCCTAGCAGAAGGACTAAGTCCATTACAGAAAACCACAGTGGGTCAAAACACAGAGAATCGGTGACCTCGTGGTGCCCAAGCCCACCCAAGACCTCTACAACAGCTGTAGCTAAGACTCGGGGTGTAACAGGGGAGGAAAGACTGTACGATCCTGAGGAACAGGAAGTTTACAGTAAGGCTGCATCAGCTTTCCCTCTGACATCAGCATGCTCAGGTCTTGTTCAGGCAGGCATCTGGATGAGAATTCATGGGTAGCTTCTCTGACGTGTCTGGATGTAGCCTTACTGTGAACTTCCTGTTCCTCCGGCTCTTACAGCCTCTGCTCCCCTGTTACCCCCGAGTCTTAGCTCCGGGTGTTACAGATGTATCTGAAAAGAAACACGGATGGCCAAGAGCATTTTGAAATGAGTCCAACATCTTTAGCCATCAGGGAATTGAAATTTATAGCTACCGTGAGATTTTATCTTACAACAGTCAGAGCGTATAACATCAAGAAATTCTGTCAAGTATGTGGGGCAGGAAAACCCCTCTGGCTGTTGGTGGGAGAGAAAAGTAAGTAGTCACCATGGAAACAGAAGAGCCTAGGGATTAAAAATGGATCGACCGCAGGATCCAGCTTGACACCCGACTACAGAAATGTCTGCAGACCTTGCTTACTGCTGTGCTACTCACAAGGTAAGAGACGGAACTAGCCCAAGTCTGGTGCGGGAGAATTATCTGTATTCTGTCAATCATGTATTTTAATAAAACACTGATTGGCCAGGCAGGAAGTATAGGCGGGAAAACCAGACAGGAAGTGGAGGTGATGCAATGAGAACAGGAGAATTCTGGGAAGCAGGAAGCTTCCTCTGCCAGTTCTGCCCAGACCACCGGAGAGGAAAGATATAAGCTGCCCCGCTGGAAAAGGTACTGAGCCATGTGCTAACGTAGATAAGGATAATGGGGTAACATAAGTTATAAGAGCTAATAAGTAGCCTGACCTAATGGGCCAATCAGTTTATAATCTTATGGAGTCCTGTGTGTGATTTTCTTTGTTGCTTGCCAGCTGTGGGGTACTGGGTGGGACAGAAACCCCAAGCAAGCTGGCCCTCATGCTACATAAGTCTCTATCCACTTACAAGTGGATAAGGAAAATGTGCTCCATATATAAAATTTTATTCTGCTATAAGGAAAAATTTTCAAGAAAATTATTGGAAATCATTACTCAAAGTGAAACATCCCAGACTTATATAATTGGTTTCATATACAGGTCCCAGATTTAAATTCTTTTCGTTCTTTAAAAATGTCTATGGCTGTTTTGCTTGCATTTATGTTTCTTTAGTTCATGTGTTTGCAGTGCCTGTGGGTGTCAGATACCCAGGAACTAGAGCTACAGAGAGTTTTAAGCCACCAAGTGTGCTTTGGGAGTGGAACCTGGGTCCTCTCAGTGCTATTAAGTACGGAGCCATCTCTCCTGCCCTGGACCCTAGATTTTAATTTTCATATATATGATTATACAAATATGTGGGGCATATAGGTCTTCAGAGAGGGCTGGAGAAGAGGGAAGTGGAGGGGATTAAAGTGCACATGACCTGAAAGCTGACAGGGAGGAGGGAGGGAGAAGGAGGATAGGGAAGTAAGGAGGGAAGGGGAAGAAAGGGATCATCAAAAGCAATGAGTGTGTCATAATCTTTTCTTCTTATTTTAGTGTTTGGGGGGAGAGGGAGGAAAGCCAGAGGAAGAAAAGAGGGAGGGAAGGAGGGAGGGAGGGAGGGAGGATGAGAATGAGAATGTATTCCTGTAGGATTCAAGTTGGTTCTCTTTGCCACCCAGAGACAGAACTCAGGCTTGGTGGGTAAGTACTGAGATATCTCACCAGACATGTATACTAATAAACAAAATTACGAAACGTTTTATTCTAGGAGACTAAAACTGCCCTGAAGGTTATGTTAAGAGAGGTCAGATGTACTCATCTCCCGTGACTTCTCCAAGATTTATAAAAAGAGATACTATTACCATTTTCACATGTAAGTTCAATAAATCAAGTATCCTCAAATCTTTTATGTTCATCATTTTTCGCACATGCTAATTCTTCCTACTAGGAGGTATGAGGCACATTCAGGTTTCCAGGCCCCATGCTGCTAACCTGGCACAGACCTTAGCGCCTGTGATTCTGTATCCACTCCTGACTGGTACAAACACCCAAGTCCTTCCTGCAGGCTCCTGCTGGACTAATCGTCAACGGCACCACACCAGGGCACTTTCTGCTGAAAAGGTTTTAAGGAGTCTGTATCAGCTGCTTCTCTACGGCTGCAATAAAACCCCATGGCAAAGGAGCCCTTCTATAGCTACAGGCGGTGAAGGTGGTGATGGTGAGTGAAGGCACTCCAGTGGGTACCTGGAGCAGCGGCCAAGTGCTCACACTGGATCTCACGCAGAGGGCACAGACACTCAATATGGCACAGAATCCTTTACAACCCCAAAGTCTACATACAGTGACATACTTCCTCCTCATGCTCCCCAAACCACCATCAACTTGGACAAAGTATTAAAATACCTGAGACTTAGGGGGACAGCTAGTTCAAACCACCACAATTATGTTATGATCTCAAAATAAAGAGAAAAAGCTGATAAGAATAAACAAGACACCTTTGCAACAGCAAAAGGAAAAAAGCAAAAAAAGAAAAGACATTTAAAAATTATCCTATCATTAAAGGCTCTTCATGATCTAGTCTCAAAGCATCTTTCTCATTTTTCTGGATTTGCCTTTCTGTTTCCTCATACAAAGTACCCAATGGTCTACATGGACTTAAGCCACGATCTTTAAATATGCTCTCTACTTTCTATCTGGATGTTACTTTTTGCATTTTAAAAAATTATGTGTAATTTATGTATGCATGTGTATTTACATGGGATAGGTACATGTGCATACAGGTATCTGCAGAAGCCAAGGGTTCGGATCCCCTTGGACCTAGAGAAACAGGTGCTTGTGAGCTCCCCTATATGGATGCTGGGAACCAACCTGGGTCCTCTGGAAGAGCAGTGTATCTCCCTAGGCCCCCAAATCTTTTCTCTTCATCCTCTGCCTTACCCAACATGATCCTGATGCATTTATTTTTATCACTTGATTGCACTGTGAAAGAAAGCCCTGCATGATCAGGTCAAGGATGAAGTTACGTCATAGCCTCTGTGCTTATGAAAGACCCCAAAGACAATAAATGAAGATGAACACAACCGTAGTACCACGATGGTGCTAAGTTAGGGAGAAGAATGTTATTGGCAATGATGTGGAAGAGAGAGAATGGCTAACAATTTAAGGCTCTAAAGACAGCCACTGCCCTGATACACGAAGCAGATGTTCTATGGAAAGAAAACTACAAATTGGCAACACTGACTTAGAAATGAGACTGTAGAGTTGGGAAATGAAACAAAGGAAGGAGAAAGAAAAATGTCGGCAATAAAATGGGGGTTAGATACTCTGTAATAGGCCAGCAAGCTCTAAGGGACAAATCAAATCACTGACTATTTGACTCTGGAAGCCAAGCTTCATTATCTAAGGCTGTTTCTGTACAACATCAGAAGAATTCTGCAGAGGTCAGAGAAACCTATGGCCTTTAAGAGCTAACATAATATGGCTTCTTGACTTTATTTATTCGTTCATTTATTTTTACAAGGACAGTTTATTGACCTCTCTGATACTATGACAGGGCAAGACAGTGCAGAGGTTCTTCCGTCATGTATTTCTTGCGAGGCCATTTTAAGTTGAGCTAGAATTTGATCTCCTTGATGGAGAATCCCATGGAAAATACCCAGCTCTATTCTAGGAACCCAAGTCAAGAAGCCCCAGCTAATTTTGCCTGCTTTTGCAAACCTCCCTGTGCAGCTGCTGAGGAAGATACCAGGATGTGATTTTTGCCTTTAAAAACCCCTTAAACTATCAGTACTACATTTGGGTTCTGAAAACTTGTGTCGTCCCAGACAGCTGGAATACTTTCAGTTGGCTGTGAACTGTGTCTGAGTGGCCATCTCTGGGGGGTTTCATACAACATTCTGGAAGCCCTAGAAACTGGACCCTGACACTTAGGGGACTTGGGGCTCCCAGGACTCGGGAAGAGTACACTGGCTGAGAGACTCCTAGTAGACATGTACCCTGAGATATTTCAGGTCCTGGGAAAATTTCCTTTGACTGACAACTGCTGAGCACTCAGGAGATATTTGACACTGCTACCTCCCAAATTAAAATCATCTTAACATCTTTGGAGGAAACTCTGGTCTTTAGGAAGCACCATGCAGTGAGGACGTAAGAAAGGAAGACGGGTGTGACCTTAGCTTCCATGTCCAGGATCCATGTGAGAAGTTACCAGTCTTCCCCAGTCTGCTCAGGTATATGGATGTGCAGTGGCCGGTTGTTTACCTTTATTATGTCTCTCTTATGGCCGAGCCCCCAGCATCTGTTGTGTCTCTCGTGTTTCTGTCAGTTCTTAGTTAGAGAAAGAGATACATATGGAGAGGGCCATCACTGCCCCTATAAGACTCATGATTTCTGGCAGGCTCTCCGCTCTTTGGTACCTTCCCCCAACCTGCTGCATGTGTCGCTGGTGGCCAGCTCCTCCTGATGGTGGGAGCCACCGGTTTCACAAGATACTTGACCCAGTCATAGCTGAATGGCTGGCAAATGTAAGGGCCATACCTGTCATCACCCTGCTGTAAAAGAAGCTGACAAATTAAACTTTGGGGAACAAACTGTTCCTGACAGCCCCACACTCGCTTGGAGGACCCAATACCAAGAGCTGCTTCTGGATCAACCCTGCCATTTCCACAAGTCACCAATGATCAGCCCTGCCAGTTTCCTGCCAGACATCAATGGCATGGGTCCCCTGCATGACTGTTTGGAGATGACCCAGTCTAGCAGGCCTGATCTGACTGATGTCTCTGTGGTAACACCAGATGAGGCATTGTTCAGATGAGAGCAGTTTTGCCCAAAAGGGGATCCAAGATAAGGCTATCTGTGCAGGAAACCTCGGCTCAATGAGCTGAGCTTTTAGCTTTGAACCAAACACTCCGCTGGGGGAGAGACAAGGTTATCACCATATATTATACACTGATATGCTTTCCCCATGGCCCATGTCCACAGGACTCTACATAGGGAAAGAGGATTGCTTTACCAAGAAAAGAAATCTTAGCCCTATTAGAAACTGTTTACCCATGAGGGTAGCCATTGTCCACTGTGGAGGACACCAAAAACAGAAGTCCCCAGAAGGTAAAGGCAACAGAATGGCTGCCTTGGCCACACAGACAGTGAACCCAGAACCAGTGGGACCTTGCCAAGTCTTGGTAGCTCTAACAGAACTCTGCTTACTAGACTGTCTGAAACACGCCGTGGGCAAGATCGACTGGGAGAACAAGAATTGGGCACACAGGATAGGCAAGGATGGTGGATGCTGTTGTATGTCTGGGAAGGCGACTGGTTAGAGATCTCCACCAAACCCCAGTCCTAGGGACCACAGAAACTGACGAGCTTCTCAGACCCAGCTACTATGTTTCCTATTTGCAAAGCCTGATTAAAGGGAGCACATTCAGATGAGCCTCCTGTGCTCAGACAATCCCTAAACGGGGAAGGAAGACCTCCCCACCCACCCCACCAGCCACAAGGGATTTGGGCTCAAGTAAATGGGCCTGGGGAACACTGGAAAGTGTTTTGGGCTCTAAATACCTGCTGGTGTTTATAGAGACCTTCCTGTGATGGGTAGAGGCTTACCCCACCTGAACAGAGACTTCTCCATAACCGTTATTAAGAAATTTCTTCAGAAAAGTATGCCTAGTTTTGGAATGACCCTAGCTTTGGGGTCTGACAAAGGCATCACATGTTAATGGGAAACGACACTGTGTGTACAGCCACAGAACTCAGCTCACACAGAGAGGATGAACAGAAGTAAAGGGGACTGACAAAATTTGTCCTAGAGACTGGCGGGAAATTGGGCTAATTGTTTGGGAAACCACCTCCCACTGTCCCCAAAGTACCCAGATAGGAAGGTCTAACCGCTGCCTGGTCCAATTCTGGCAGGCTATGCAGGAAGCACGCCCGGCCACTGGCTGGACCATGGAGGGAATCTTGCTCTCCCACCTCTGAGCATGGGCACCAGTTCTAGCCAGGAAAGCTGGTATGGATAAAGAGGGCATGATGTTGATCATAATTATTACCAGTTTGGTAGGTAATCCATGTTTTATCTTTAAAAGGTGGTTTGATATTGGTGCCAAATACGAAAAACTTCTGGATAAGATGCAATTCTTAGAACGATCTACTAATCAAACTAAAAAATATTCACACAGACAGAGTAGTTGAGAGCAGGACTCAGTGCACCACTGCATTTCAGAACTACAGAAGAATGGTCCAAGGTTATTAGAAAATCAACTATAATTTATAGGCTACCATACGGAATGACCACCAGATGATAGGCACCCCCAAGGCTATGGGATTCTGTAGAAATGTTAACTTTGAAGAGATTTAAGGAAGCAGTCACTTCACATGGTGTGCAGTCACCTTTTGTGAAGCAGGTGTTAAGTTCATGGGCAGCTCAGAATGGAATGACCCCACAAGACTGAGGATTTAGCTACAACGATACTGGAAGCTGCTCCTTAGTGACAAGAGAAAACATGGTGGAGAAAGGAAGCAAGGATCATCAGGACAAGGACGCAGGTCTAGAGGTACGGAAGTTTCCCGGTGTGCTGATCTGCAAAGACAGTATGGATTTGACAGTCACACAAAGGATGTGAGTGCTTGAGCCAGGACTGAAGAATCAGGAAGGGGGACTGAGTGAAGGCCCAAAAGAAGCCTGCAATGATTTTTTTTTAAATATTGACTTCGTAGTATAATTCTGTAAATAGAATGAATACCAAACCCAGAAGCTACAGAATGCAAAAGGGCAATTAGGCCATTAAAGGCAAGATCAGCACCTATAGATGAATGGATTCAAAATACAGCTGATACTGAATTTCACACTGATGGAAGAAACTTGGATAGGAGAAGTGATTTCTAACTTTTTTTTTTAATGAAAAGGTCAGATGTTTTAATGTGGTAAGTAAGGTCATCTGAAAAGGTATTGCAGGCAAAGCATTCCTAGAAACAATGTGTTTCTCTAGAGATGATTCAAACAGAAAGCCCAAGCCTTCTGGAATATGCAGAGTGTATAACAAAGGCTGGCATTGGACTAATGAACGCAGATCAACAAGGGACAGGAAAGGCAACACTTTTCCACCAGGAAACGCCCTAGGGAGCCTCTCCCAGGCTCCAAAATCAAATTTGATTCAATCACACCCTGTCAGCATTGGGGAAATTCATCCACAGCATAACTGAGATATTTTATGTCTGTTGTTAAAACCCATGCTTCTCTGGAAGACAGAACAGCTTCACTAGGATAAAACAAAATTTTCAGGAGAAATCATAAAACAAATATTTTGGCAAACGTCTATAAATGTGGAAAGGCTAAAGCTAATTGAAGATTTACTAGACATGGGCACAAGTGTAACAACAATTTCACCAACATCTTGACATCCAGATTGGCCTCTTCAGAAGGTAGATGTTCAGATCTTAGGGATTCGAACTTTATTTCAGGTAAAACGAAGTACAAGGTAGGTTGAATGTATAGGGCCAAAAGGACAGGTAGAGAAATTAAAACCATATTTAAGTAATATAGCAATGAATTTATGGGGCATGATTTGTTACAACAATGTAAAACCCAGAATAACATTTTTCTAATCTCAGAAATAAGCCATAAAATAAGAGAAATATTAGAAAGTGTTAGCAAGAACAGTCACTGAACATGCAGGCTGTACAGAAAGAAGCCACAACTGCTGTTGATCTTTCAAGGTCCCAACAGCCCCACCTTTAAAATGGTTAGCTGACGAACCTGTCTGCGTAGAACGAAGGCTTCTCACATTATCTGCAGACATTAGAACAGCTGGTACAGGAGCAGCTAAATGTTTCAGCGTGTGGAAGAACTGACGAGTTCTTTGAATTTGACTACATCTGCCGCTAAAAGCAATCTGGACAATGAAGAACGGTAACATATCTGAGAGCTGTCAATAAGGTGATTCAGCCAGTGTGCTCTTTACAGCCTGGAACCCCCTTGCCTTCCCTACCACCTAAAGGATGGCTTATTATAGTGATTGGTTTAAAAGACTGTTTTTTAACTCTACCTTTCCAAAGACAGGATAGAGAAAAATCGGCCTTCACGGTGCCTACTAATAATAATTCCCACACTGTTAAAAGATATCGGGAAAATTCTTCCCCACTTTGTGTTAATATTTTGTATAACAGCTATTGGAAATAATTCATAAACAGTTTCCTCAATCTATAATTAACTATTATATGGATGGTATCTTACTAGCTGATTCAAGCACAGATATCTTAGAAAAAATGTTTGAAGAGGCGAAATAAAACAAAACCAGCTTGCCTTGTTGGGGATTGCAAATTACTCCTGAAAAAAATACAAACAGGAGATTCTATTAATTACCTAGGATATAAGACAGAGTTACAGAAAATTCAACCACAGAACGTATAAAGAAGGAAAGAGCAATTTTAAACTCTTAAAGATTTTTAAAAATTGTTGAGAGGTATTAACTAGCTATGATCTACAACTGGATAAACTACTCAAGAACTAAGTAATTTATTTCAAACCTTACAAGGCCATTAAAGGCCTTAAGGTAAGGACTTAAATAGTCAAACAAAATTAACGGCTGAGGCTGAGAGAGAATTGGATTTGGTAGAAAAGGAATTACAGGGTGCAACTGTGGATCGCCTGGATGCAGAGCTGGACTGTCTATTAGTTATTTTACCTTCTGCTTATTCTACAAGAATTCTTTACAAAAAGAAGATAATATCTTAGAATGGATATTTTTATCACACAGATTAAAAAATTAAAGACTTTTGTAGAAAAGGTTTCTGCATTGATTCTGAAAGAAAAATTAAGACTTTGTCAATTAACAGAAATAGAACCAACAAAAAATTTGAACCCTTACTAATGCTGAAGTCGCCTCATTATGGGCAGAAAATGAACACTGGCAAAGATTTTGAAGTAATTTCCTGGAAGAGATTAGCAACAGATATCCCCCCCAAAAAGAGACTTCAGTTTATAAAGAGACCTCATTGGATCCTTCCTTACACGGTATGGGGACACCAATTTCTGGAGTCCCTACATTCTATACTGATGCAAATAAATTAGGAAAGGAAGATTATAAATCAGGAAATTTAAGTAAAGTGTCTCAAAGCTCTTCTGATTCTGTTCAAAAGTCAAAACTGAATGCTATTTTCATTGAATTATTAGATTTTTCCAGAATCTTTGAATATAGTTACTGACCCTCAATATGCGGAAAGATTTGTTTTACATATTAAAACTGCTGAACTTATTTCAGATGATCCTCAATTAACTTTCTTATTCATTCAATTACAAGAAATAATCAGAAATAGAAATCATCCCTTGTATCTAACACATATTAGATGCCACATGGGTCTACCAGGCCCTCTAGCACAAGGCAATGATTAAATTGATCTGCTATTGGTAGGAAATGTGTTATAAGCCTCAGAATTTCAGAAGAAGCACTGAGTTAACAGCAAAGGTTTGAAGAAAGAGCTTTCCTATCACTCGGCAGCAAGCCAAGGAAATTAAAAGGAAATGCCTTACTTGTTCTCTGTATTACCAAACCCCATTAACTGTAGGAAGTAATCCAAAAGGTCCTCAAAGAAACGAAATTTGGCACAGGGATGTGTCACTTTGTGAAGTTTGGAAAATTAAAATATGTGCACCATATCGTGGATATATCTTCAGGATTTCAACGGGCAACTGCTTTACGTTCTGAAAAAGTTGATTCTGTAATTAGGCATTTATTAGAAGTTTTAGCCATCATGGGAATACCTGTACAAATTAAGACTGGCAATGCTCCAGCATGTGTCTCTAAGAAAATTAAACACTTTTTTGCATATCACAACATAAAGCACATTACAGATATAACATTCAATCATTCCTACAGGACAAGCAGTTACAGAAAGATCTAGCTGCCCTTTAAAAAGATACGCATAATAAACAGAAAAGGGCAATAAAGACTCCCAGAGACAGAACACACAGCACTACTAATGTTAAATAGTAAGTGCTAACGAGAAGGACAGCGCCGTGAGGAGACTGCACAGCAGAAACACTGCTGAGAATCAGCCTGTTACTTTACAGATGTCTTGACCTCAGAATGGAAACCAGAACATGTGTTACGTTGGGGGAGAGGTTTTACTTTTGTTTCCACAGAAGAAAAGCTATGGATACCATCAAAAATGACAAAGATTAGGCTTGAACAGGAGAGACTTCTTCATTAAAAGAGGTAGTAGTTCATCAAGCAGCATGGCCATTTAACCTAAACCTACAAGACTAACAAATACCTTTCATGTGATCAGACATAACCTGCCAAAGGAGAAACACTTCTGAGTTAGGACTGGGGCAAGATTTTCTTTTTGTCTTTTTAGGAGAATGAAAGCATCCAGCTAAGGACTACGAAGACATAGACCAGGAACACCACTGGACATGTGAGACATCTGAAGGACAAATAATTCAGAAAAATGCCCCCCCCAAGAATAAATTGCCCTAAAGTATAGTACTATCCAACAGGATAAAATTTCATATATCTTACTAAATGCTTGTTTCTGCTGTTTTTCTCTACAGACATAAAGGGAAACAGTCTTTTTGTAGCCCCAATTCAGGAAAAAAAAAAAAAGCCTGGCTTTAGAATTGAGGTGTGGTTCTATCCTTCTCTACATTCAAGTATGCTTGTTAAAGAAAACTCTAAAATCTCTGTCTCATGTCAGAAGAGACACCTGATATATGACATAAGAAAACAGAAATTAAGGAACTATTCTATTGTCAGCTCATAATCCTTTGATTTTATTTTGACTCTTTAAAACTTTTTTAAGGTATAAATATTATCTCAAAATTTATAAGTTTTACATATGTATGAATGTACACACACACACACACACACACACATACACACACACAAATATATATTAAAGTTCCTGTTGGAATATTAACAGTCAAATAGAGCAGTACCTGATTCTACAAACAGGATTCATCTAGCTTCCTTTACTTGATTTTGGGCCTCAGTCTGAAGCAGGTAACTGTACCCTGGATGTATTTTAAG
Source organism: Myodes glareolus (assembly GCF_982192425.1). Taxonomy (NCBI): domain Eukaryota; kingdom Metazoa; phylum Chordata; class Mammalia; order Rodentia; family Cricetidae; genus Myodes; species Myodes glareolus. The sequence continues at coordinate 34,314,978 of NC_142052.1, read as the reverse complement.
ATTGTGGTCCTTTAACCTCTCTGAGATCTGCTGCATATGACATTTAAGATGATTAAGCTTTCTGCAGTGAACCACGACCATTCCTAACAGTGACCTCTGAAGTATCTAAAAGGATGATGGGGTCCCACCACGACCATTCCACCTGGATTCTGGTAGCGCCATTAAGCTGGCAACCCCCACACAAAGATCAGCTTTTGACTCTAAACTCCTCAGGACAATTTCAAGGCATAGTTAAGAGGGTCCAGAATCACAGACTACTTCAGACAGACTTCAGATAAGCCTTGCACTTTCCCAACACATAAAGACTAAATAAAAAATAATACAGCTAGCTTTCCCAGGACTTGACCATTATTGCGATTCTCTCAGGGTCCCCTAAAAATGCTGCTGCCCCTAGATAGCAGGAAGTAATTTTTAAAAACACATGCCCACATTCACAAGATGTGGGGTGGGTGGTTTTTGGTCGTTCGGTGGATGTTTGTCATTTGATCAGACATAACCTGAATCCCAGTAGAGATGGGGGAACAAGCTCTACCCACACAGAATCCCAGTAGAGACAGGGAATGTGGACAGAGAGCTGTTAGCACCTGAGGCTGCTGGGAGAAGAACAAACCAGCACTCTTTATCAATGTCACCCTGGTGGGCTTACCATTCACCTGAGTAAACTCACTCCAAGACTAACCGGGCATCACAAACTAGACGTATTGGAGAATGAAGAAAATAGAAAAAAAGAAATCTCTAAGTTGGATGGGAAAGGATGAGAGGGTGAATAAAGTAGTAAGAGGAGTTTTAGGGACAATGGATTTAAAACACACTGCAAGAAATTCTCAAAAAATTAATTAAAATATTGTAAAAATATATTGTGACAATGGGTAGATCAATCATGTCAAATACTAAGAAAGACTGACTAGGCACCACTCCGCTTAGCAATGTGGAGGCCAATGGTGACTTTGATAAAAGGTTATTGATAGTCTGGCTGGGGTAAGTTCAGGAGACAATGGGATTTACTACAGAAATGAAGGGCATGGGGAGGGGGGAAGGAAGAAGCCAACGGAAGAGAGCATTTGAATACAGCAGAGACAACTATCTTGGCCGTTCCTAGTAGCACGGAGAACACAGGCACAGACACAGAAGGGAAGGATGCCTGCGTGGGCATGACTACATACGGTGGGGACTTGCTCAAAACTGTAGTTTATTCACAAAACCCCAAAGAAACAGTTGAAGGAAACAAATAAAATTGTTCAAGATCTTTAAATGGAAATAGAAGCAATACAGAAAACACAAACTGAGGCAGTTCTGGAAATGGAAAATACAGACAAGCAAACAGGAATTGTAGATGCAACCATCACCAATAACCAAGAGATGGAAGAGAGAATCTCAGGCATTAAAGATAATGATAGAACAATAGATACATTAGCCAAAGAAAATGCTAAATCTAAAAAATTCCTGACAGAAAATACCCAGGAAATCTGGGACACTATGCAAAAACCAAACCTAAGAATAACAGGAATAGAAGGAGAAGAATCTCAGCTCAAATGCTTGGAAAATAATTTAAACAAAATCATAGAAGAAAATTTTCTTAACCTAAAGAAGGAGACGTCTATAAAAGATAAAAGAAGCTTACAGAACACCAAATAGGTTGGACCAGAAAAGAAAGCTCCCTCACCATATAATAACTGATGTCACTAGGAGGTCTGCTCTTTTCTGAAGGGAAACAGATCTGGGGGAGAGGGAAGGTGAGAGGGCTTAGGGAGGAGAATAGGCTGTGGTTGGGATATAAACAGCAACGACAGGGAAAAACTAAAGCATTTACAAACAAACAATTATGAAGTGGAAGTGGCCCTCATTAGAAATCACGAATACAACATATTCTAAAATAGTGATCTACACAGTGCTTTTTATCCATAGGCAATAATCAGGAATTTCACTACTATCAGACTAAAAAAACCCTTTTAATTCCGAGAAACAACTACTTAGAAGCAAAAACACATAGAGTAGGACTTCACAAGGATTTAGTTCTTACGCCTAAACCTTAAAACTGCAGTGCTTATGTGAGAAATGGCCCTAGCAATTCTCCAAATAATAGCTACTTTAAATAAACTCGCTGAATCCACTTTGGCTGTCTCATTATTCAATTTGCTTTCAAGGAACGTGGTGATGAAAGAAGAAAAATACTTCTTTCTAACATAACCATACTGGCAGGAGCAGCGACATCATCAGTATTCAGAGAATGTCTTGGCAGGTGAAACCTTCATAAAAAGAAGGAACACCAGCTAATCCAAGTTATCAAAATAGCCAGAGTACTTCTCATATTATGTGTTTCTAATGCAGAAAAGGTAAACACACAACATCATTATGTTTAAATTTTAGACAAGGACAAGAGTCTCCACAGAAACCGTGATGGGAGTCAGCATGTTTACGAGAGCAGCCGCGAGCAGAGACTCAGGGAACACGGCGCTGCCATGTGGAAGGCTTAACCGCGGACTCTAACATGATTTGAAGCATGCTAGTGCTATTTTTAAAAAGGAGAAGAGCTGTGTTCAGCGGTGGAAACAGGTTTGGAGGTAGAAAGCTTATCTCACTCAGTAGATGATCGTAGTTACGACAGCCAGCAGTTTTACTAGTAGATCTGAGTAACTACCTACGGTGTTCATGGCTAACAGTCTCAACACACCTGCTAGGACCTGAACAGCCCCTGAAATGACTGAAGGCCACAGAGGAACTTGAATTTACTTCAAGTAATTTTTGTGACCCCCCCCCAGCAATAAAGTATAGCATATAATAAAAACATGGCTTTCCATTCTCAGAAGAAAATGCCTATTCTGACAACTCAACATTAGTTCATCACACCTGGGAACTTGGAACACACACCCAACCTGAGTGAGTGGGAGCTTGTCGCCTGCTCAAACCCTCCCGGCGCTCACTTCACCGCCTGCTTTGATCTCTCCTCATTTCCTCTTTAAACTATGATCTTTAGCTGTACACATGGTTGTTTATGAATGTGGAATTCTTTTTCCTCTTCATATCTTGGTTTTTTTAATCAGTCTTTCCTTCCGGACTATGTTTCTCTTGACCTTGGTCTTCTCTTAATTTGGAGACACTTAACTTCTAATTACTAAACGTCCTCTGGATCAGAGGTCGCAGGGTTATTTTAGCAGAGGAGCCTCCGTCCAGCCTCAGCACGGCGGTGCTGGAAGGGTCTCAAGGTATCATCTGGTAGAGCGCCCTGCCAGCAGGAACAGGTGGCCGACTCCTTAATTCCTTCTTTTTTAAGATGACTAAAGGTTTTGATCATAAACATTTCACATGGCATAAAGACAAAGATTCTTCTGACCAGTTAGTAAGAGCTGAGGTAAGACTGGAGCAAATGTATTTAGGAATATATATGCATATACAGATATGTATGCAACCATTAAAAAAATGAGGCCATGGACCAGAAAGAGGTGTAAGGGAGGATTTGAAGGAAGGAAAATGAAGGGGGAATATAAAATCAAACTATAATATTAAAATCTTACAATAAAAAAATAATTTTAAAAGTTGTGTTTGAATACAATTACTCACTAAAATACAAGAAAGGATTCCTTTCTCACTCTGAGCTCTGAGTTTCTCATGTAAACCCAGGTAATACTGCTTACCGCAGTTACTGTAAGGGCTCTAAAGCATAAAGAGGAACTGTACACACGTAAAACTGGAAGAACACAGGAGAGCGTGAAGAACCTGTCCTCCAAGCTAGGCCAGGTTCCCAATCCCATCTCTACCCTTTACCAGCTGTGCGACTCTCAGAACACATTGGAGTTCTCGGAGTTCAGCTCCCAGGCAGCTCGTCTTGGCACACTGCCAATGCACCTGCAGGTACGGCGAGGACAGCACAGACTGCAGCGCCTGGTCTACACGGATCCTCAGGAAATGCTAAGTCCCCGCTCCCCACCTACTGCTGAGCGAGCTGCTCTCCTTCCCTTGACTGCTTTAATGTGCTTACGTGGAATTCAGGAGAAACTAAGGTCCAGAAAGGATATAAGGCTTTCCTCTGCGATTTGACATACAAAACAAATCCCTTTACTTCATCAGCCTCGCTCTGAAAAGCAGAAGGAAATGAGCAAGAGTGGCCTTTAGGAAACTTTAAGCAACTCTGGAAGATGAGAGATGCTGTCCCATGGTGAGGTCTCACAGGGGGAGAAGAGCTGCCTGAGGGAAGCACCCCAGAGCTGCTCCCGGGTCACTGACGGCAAGAGCCGTGAAGAGTGCGGTTTGGAAGTCTAGCGGACTTCCCATAGGTCTTCTGTGCTCTCTTCACAATGAAGACAAAACCGACAGGACAGGGTTAGAAAACAAAAACACACAAGCTGCACAAGAAAATAAAAGAAAATTATCTCTCATAGCTAAGAGAGTTGGGAAAACTGAGATCCACTTCCAATGAAGGCCAAGTCCTGGCTCCTTCAACTGTTCTCCCAGTCCTTGGGTGACGGAAGATGGATATGGCTCTCTTGGCTTCTTGGCAAAGGTCAGGCTATGACGGCTTTTCCCTATGACCGAATCACCGCCACTGTCTTCACATTGGTGATTAGATTCTCCGCAAATGAAGTAGGATTGTGGGATACGGTGAATGTCTACTCCATGGCATGCATCTAACTGATTTATACAGAATGTACCATCTCTTCATTAGACTGCTATAAAAATTGCTTACACAAGATAATAATGCTCACCTTATTATGTATAAAAATAATCCTGAGGTCAGGGATGAGGACGGCGTAGCTTATGAGGAGGTCCTGCACATGTTTGAGCTCGTCTTTACACTTTTTAGCAGTCGAGTAGAACTGCTTCCTTACAGGCAGATTCTTAAACAACTTCAGAGCAGTTACAGTAGTACCTGTCGGCAGACAAGAAGCAAGCGCTTTAGATGAGGAAGGACTGCCCATCTCTAAAGGCACACAGTCAGTAATCAACCCCTTCTAGCATTAAGACCAAGCCTCCACCAGGCATGGAGGTCCAAACAAGGTCATGCCTGTGAACTAGCACAGACTCTTCCCACTCAGACCCACTGCCTGCCGCAGAGAAACAGCCTCAGTAGAATACAATCTGAGAATCTGCTGACAGTCAAACCATCTGGAGATGCTAGTTACTCTGCATTTTAAAGTCCAATATAAACACGATAGAAGACTAGACAGAATGCGCAATGACCTTTATCATGCCACTAAAGTATTTACATAAAACACCACAGAATTATTCAGTTTAACTTACCTCACCTTCGAAAGCAAACACTGAAAACAGAAATTAATCGGGCATGATGAAATATGCCTGCCATCCAAGCAAGCAGGAGGCCGAATGGGCTGGAGGACTCCAGCAGTTTCTAGACGACGTCGTGGGCTGGTCTGAGGGCCCCAACCCACTGGGTCACCTATCAGCTCTGGTGCTAGTGCTGCAGTTTCTGTCCCTAAAGCTCTAAAGGACAACGTGAAGCAGGTGTAGTGACAGCTCCGAAACTGGTTTGTTTGGCTCAAGACTGACCTGGTCATTTAGGGTCTCGTGTACATTCACAGGAACTTTAGGAATTTTTTCTAGTTTTATGATCAATTATTATATGGTAAGGGGAATGTCTTTTCTGCTTCAATCTATTTGGTGTTCTGGATCTTGGAGGAGAATCTACAAATGCCACTCTACTAAACCAGCATGAGGTCTAAGCCACTGTGCAACAGAAAAAGACCACTACAGAAAAGTCCAGCCGTCCGAACGAAGAGCTGGGGATTCAGTCCCTGTGGATACATCTGCAAACATCCCATTCCTGAGGCTCACTCTGGGGACACTAAGGAGGAAGGTCAGAAAGGCTCTAAGACCGGGAGGATCCGACGTTTGCTATAGGACTGTGTCTCCTAGTAATGTCACAAGCTCTCACCAACAGGACTGCCGAAACAAAGTCAACAATAGAGATGCTGAGCCCAGGAGTCTTCAACCCTACACAAAGAAGTAAAGGCAACCAACAAACACTGAAAGATAGAGAAACAGTCTTCCCCAGTGAAGAAGTTTAAAAAAAAAAAAAAAGGAAAGCTGAGTCCCAAACCAAGCTCTTGAATCCCTGTAACTCAGAGCCATAGAAACCTCCTTTCCTTACAACTTAAAACAGACAAATATAATACAGTGTAGGGCTTCCAGTCTCGGCATAGATCAGGGGTGTGTGTGTGTGTATGTGCATGTGTGTGTGCGTGCGTGTGCGTGTGTATGAGGTAGGATTAGTCAAGCATGATAAGTCATTTAACATCATTCAGCAACACCTTCTTTTTCCCACTAACGAACACCTGCAACCTTACCACATGTGTCCAGATGTTGCTGTCTCCTGAGGAGGAGTGGGGAAACAGCAGCCCATGGCTGAGAACCATGGATGGAGTGTGGAGCAACTAGCATCTATGTTTTAAATAAGACAGCAAAGAGAAAAGATGCCAGACGAGAGACTGGAGTATAACGCACACACTGGCATATAGTATTTCATGGGATTCTTCATTTTTACTGCATTTGTATGACCTGCGGTGTTATGTAAGATGTATTTCTTACTATGCTTCTGAATAAAAAAGGATAAAAGTCACTTAAAAGTGTGATGATATTTTGTTTATGCTGCAGCAAATAAAGCTGACCTGAAGATCAGACTGCAGAGGTTGGCCACTAGTTAGCCACAGAGGCCAGGCAGAGGTAGCACACACAGTTAATCCCAGCACGTGGGATCACATGCCTGTTGTAGAATATTATTTTAAGGTGTGTTACTTTTGTTTAGGTTATGGAACATTTGTTTAATGAAGCAAAGATGTGTTTGATGAAATAAAATTCACCCGCGGTCAGGAGGCTGAGTCAGCAAGCAGCTGACAGGAAGCTGTAGGGAGGAGCTGGTGGAGAAGGGTTTGTAAGGAGAGGCAAGGAAGAGGAGGAGTACTTCTTACTTCTTGGGAGGCTGGAGGAGGTGAGCTGCTTGCTACTGAGCCTCTCTCGGGAGCAGGATTCTACTTCATCCTTTGAATCTTGAGTTCATTTGAGGGACAGAGTTAGAGAAGTTCCCTTCATAGCTTGAAAGAGTCTGTGCCCTTGCGGCCTGGACTGCTGGCAGTGATGGAACTGCGGCTGCTGACTAGGATAGCGGTAGCTGGGAAGGCAGCAACAATTTAAAAAGAGCACAGCACATGCCTTTAACCCCAACATTAGGGAGGTGGAGACAGGCGCTCAAGGCAGGCTGAGGATTCATAGGGACAGGGTCACCCCTCTGGTCTGAGCATTGGTAGCGGTAAGAACTCCAGTGGCTGCCCGCTCTGTTTTTCTGGCCCTTCAGCTTCCACCGATAGCTGACTCCGAGCTTTTATTATTTAGACCAATTAGAATTTGTGCTACATAAAAGAGAAATGCAATCGTGTGCTGAGCCTGGTGACACAGGCCCGCATCTCAGATACTGGAAGGCTGGGACGGCAAGGTCAAGGCCTGCCGGAATGGCAGTGAGTTCAAAGTGAGCTCGGGCAACTTAGTGAGACCTTGTCTCAGAAAGACAAGTAAGAAAGGGGTGTCTTACAGTTCAGTGAGAGAGCACTTGGTGTGCTGTGTGTGGAGACAGTATTGGAGAACTTCGCCTGATATGTGTGAAGCCCTGGGTTCAATCCCAATAAAAATAAATTTCTAAGTAAATAAAGAGCAATCCTAAGTTATGTTAAAACTCATAAAAGTTGGTCCCAAATTACAAGTTACAAGAGGAAAACAGACAGAGATGGAATTAAATAAATAAAGTAAGAAAGTAGTTCATGGTTACAGTGTGAGCGTGAGGTTCACAAGCTTCACCACACAAAGAGAAACATTTCTCTTCTAGAAGAAAAAGAAACCTCTCTAGAGATTTTTAAATCTTTTCCTATGTGCAAGGTTTTGGGCTGTGTACATATGGGTGCACCATGTCCGTGTGGTGCCCACAGAGGGCAGGAGCAGGAGTCCCCAGTAACTGGAGTGACGCGCAGTTCTACGCGATCATGGAGCTGCTGGGAATTAAGCCACAGCCACAGTCCTCTGGGAAAGCAGCCAGTGCTCTTAACGACCGAGCCAACTTTCTAGGCCCCAAGAAACATTTCTTAAAACCAAAGACCAAAATCATTTTCCACCAGAAATCCTAAAATTTAAAATATTTTTGGAAGAGAAATGTTTAAAAATTTTAGTCATCAAGTTTTTAACAAGAAGGCCCATGTCAAAGTTTTCATTTGTGGCACCAGAAGACACACAGACCACACAGTATTCGGGGAAAGTTAGAGACCTACATCCAAATAGGCAGGTGTGGCAGTGTGGACCCGGAACCCCAGCACCAGAAGACACACAGACCACACAGTATTCGGGGAAATTTAGAGACCTACATCCAAATAGGCAGGTGTGGCAGTGTGGACCCGGAACCCCAGCACCAGAAGACACACAGACCACACAGTATTCGGGGAAATTTAGAGACCTACATCCAAATAGGCAGGTGTGGCAGTGTGGACCCGGAACCCCAGCACTCGGGAGACTGAGGTGAGGCTCTGCATAGCTCAGCGCTGGCCACACAGGGAGAAAGAGTCACAGCACTCCTGGTGTTTCCCCCAGCTCTCCGCTGCCAACCCTTCCACATCACCTCCGCTGCTTTGTGAATCCGAGAACCCTTAGGACTGCTTCTACGAAGGGTCCCAGGGCCACCCCACTTGGCTAAAATGAAGAGTGGGCAAGAGCAAACAAAGATCAGGGCACCCACACAACAGAGACAAGACCAGTTACCTAAGCCAAGGACAACTCCAGAAGCCTACAGCCCTACACAAACCCACCAACACTAGCAGCCCCGACACCACGTGCCTCCTCCAGAGGCCAGGACTCCTATTGTTTTAGCCCCAAGGAACACAACTTACCTGAAAGAATCCTACAAGGGCCTTAAAGAGGATGAATAAGTAAGGACGGTGAAAGCATAAGCCAACAGTTAACTAAACAATAGGACCAATTCAAACCACAAAGCAGAATTCAACAAAGAAATAGAGTCACCAAAGAAAACCCAAAACTGATATAAAACTAGGAATAAAACCTTAGAAAACCAAACAAAACCCTGAGAGGTATGCCTCTCCAACAGACTGCTGGACACACAAGGGGAAACTTCAGGCATTGAAGGTAGAAGTTAGCTGGTGGCACAAAAATACTCAATAAAATACTTGCAAACCGAGTCTAAAATGATCATCCATTGTGATCAAATAGGCTTCATCCCAGCAATGCAAGGATGGTTCAATCTATGAAAATCAAAAAATGAAATCCACTGAAAACAAAAACATGATCATTTCATTAAATGCAGAAAGAGTCTCTGACAAAATTTAACAAGCCATCATGATAGAAGTCCTGGAGAGACCAGGACAAGGAGCAGACCTCAGCACAATGAGAGCAATTTACAGCAAGCCCACACCCACTGCTACTAAAATCAGGAATGAGAAAAGGTCCACTCTGTCCTTCCCTATTCATTACAGAACTCTTAACTAGAGCAATAAGACAGTTGGAAGAGCTCAGGGGATTCAAACAGTAAAGAAGTCAGAGTATGTTTATTTGCATATGATATGCAAATATATAAGGCCGTTTTATATATAAGGGTCTTCAAAAACACCACACGAAAATTTCCACAGCACATAAACACTTTCATTAAAATAGCACGACACAAACATCAGTAGCCTTCTTTTAGACAAGAAAAAAATGGGCTAGGAAATTAGGGAAACACTACTTTCCACAAGAGTGTAAAAACAAACAAACAGGAAAACTTGGAATAACTAACCAAGTAAAAAAAAAACATGTATAATAAAAATTTGAAGACACTAAATAAATTGAAGATATCAGAAGATGGAAAATTTTTCCATGCTCATGGATCACTAGGATTAATACTGTAAAAATGACTACCCTGTGAAATACAATTCCCCATCAAAATTCCAACACAATTCTTCACAGAAATTGAAAAAAAATCAATCTTTAGCTTCATATTAAAATACACACACACACTGACAGACACTCCAAAAACAAATTTTAAAAAACAAAAACAAAAAACAAGAGAACCAAAACAATCCTGAACAATAAAAGAACTTTGAGAGGTCTTATCATCTTGGATTTCAAGTTGTATCAAAGACCAATAGTAATAAAAACAGCACTGTACTGGCATAAAACGACACACTGATTAACAGAATTGGACTGAAGAACAAGACATAAGTCTACACACCTATAGGCACCTGATTTTTTGACAAAGAAGCCAAAAATTCACAATGGAGAAAAGCCAGCTTCACCAACAAATGGTGCTGGTCAAACTGTGTAGCTGTATGTAGAAGAATCCAAATAGATCCCTATTTTTCATCCTGCACAAAACTCAACTCCCAAAGGATCAAGAATCTCAGACCAGACTCTGAAAACACCCTGCTGAGAGAGAATCTAGGGAATGGTCTTGAACGCATTTGCACAGGAAAAGGCTTTCTGAACAGAACAGGCACGAGAGCCAGCAGCTAACAAGCGAGGCCTCACTAGACTGAGAAGCTCCCGAATGACAAACGACACCAGTTCTTGCGGTCCTGGCAGGCTAAAGAATGAGGAAAAGATCTTTGCCAGTTTCACATCCAGTGGATGATCAATATCTAGAACATATAAAGAACTAAAAAAACCTGAACATTAAGAAACAACCCAACTTAAAAACGGCACAGAACTAAACAGAAAGTTCTCAAAATATCAGACAGAAATGGCTGAAGAACAAGGAATGTTCAACCTCAGTCATTATGAAAATGCAAATTCAGAGTCTCTAAGATTTCATCTTACCTCAGTCAGTACGATCAAGTTCAATAAAACAAATGACAGCTCATGCTGGCAAGGATAGGAAGCAAGGGGAGCACTCCTCCATTGCTGGTGGGAGTGCAAACTTGTACAGCCAATATGGCAATTGGTGTGCTGGCTCCTCAGGAAGCTGGGAACTGACCTACCTCAAAGTTTAGCTACCCCACGCCTGGGCACATGCCCAAAGACTACACCCTACCACAAAAATACCTGGCTCATTCACGTTCACTGCTGCTCTACTGCTAATAGCCAGGAGTAGGAAACAGCCTCGATGTCCATCAACTGAAGAATGGCAATGAAATGGACTGCATTGACACTCCCAAATTCTTCAGCAAGGAAAGGGTGGAGCTAGAAGCAATCATCCTGAGCAAGGCCACCTGAACCCCAAGAGAAAAGTACTGTATGTTTTCTATTACATGTGGGTGTTCTATATGTGTGTTTCAATCACAACAACCGCAGCAACCGGAAGGGAGGAGCAGATCTGCCAAGGAAGGGAAGGACACAGTGTTTTAAAGAGATAAGAGGCAATTACAATAGAAGGATTAAATGGACAAGAGGATGGGAGAGCAGGGTAGAGGATGGAATATGGGAAGGGACAGCTAACATTAACCACCTTCTGGAAAACCACATGGAATTCTAATACTGTAGGCTGCTCCGCATCCAGTCTCAGTCAATCGTGCCAACAGCAGGGCAAATGATCATCAGTTACTTGTTGTCCAGGAAGGGGAACCTTTCTCTAAGTTTTCCCAAGACACAATTCTTTAATAAATTCATCCCTTTCTGGCCATCGAGAAAGGGTCTATTCTCCACATATCAGTCTCATCTGAAAGGTCACACTGCTGTGCATTCTTACACCAACCCGTCAGCTTCACACGCAAACGTCACGGTCTCTGAGAATTTCCCATCCGTCTTCTGCGTGTTCAGCATCACTTATTCCCTCACCTGTGTCTCACCAATCACTGACTCCCAAATATCAATGGGAGGTCACTACTATAATATTACCAGGGAGGAGAAAGGCAGGTGGATAGAAATCAATACCCCACATGGACAAGGTTATGAAAACAAAATATTATTAGATAATTTTAATATATATATTATGTTCCAAATACCACATTATACCCAACCCACATACTCATAAATCACTTTTTCTCATTAAAAGAGCCCAAGTAAACTAAGAATCATAAGAAATATAAAAATTAAATGTTTTAATAAAACTTACTGCTGGGTGGTGGTGTCTTACGCCTTTGATCCCAGCGCTTGGGAGACAGAGGCAAACGGAGCTCTGTGAATTTGGGGCCATCCTGATCTACAGAGCGAGTTCTAGGACAGCCAGGGTTACACACAGAGACGCTGTATCAATAAACTAACAAACAAAAAATAAAACTTACAGATAAAAAGGATTTTATTTCAAATTAAATGTTTGAATTTGAATGCTGAAATATCCTTAAAAATAAAGGGACCAAGTAACACTGGCGAACAGGGAGGAGGCCCAGCGCATTACTGTATTTTACAGGAGGAACCACTCAATTCTCGAACTTTAGCACATTCTTCAAACACAAGATTAAACCGCAGATCCGCAGCTGCTCCATTATATTTTGACACAGCCCTATGTCACGCCACTTAAGACGGATGCTATTTACACTTCTAATGTAAAAGCGGGCGCTGAACTGTCAGGAAGGATTCTAAACTAGTGACACAGTTCCGCTACTGTGCTAAGAAAAACTCCACACGCACAGCCCCCCCGCGCAGCAATCCACAGCAGGGGTTTCTCACGGCACAGAGCAGAGTACTCCTTCCAAAGCATCTGCTCTAGAGTGCCAGCTAGACACATACCACTGATGGACATAGAGAGATGTGACTACCAGATAACCAGCCACCCCGGGAATAAGCCGTGGGAAGCCGAGAGTTAATCCGTTTCCTTGAAGGAAAGCAGGAATAGGGGCAGGAGAGACGGGATAGTGGCTAAGCCTGAAAAGTATCTTTTTCCTGCATTCCTTCAGTTCCTTTGCACCTATCCTTTCAAAATTAGCCAACTGGTAAGGATTGTAGGTGGACTTGGTGAATGGAGAGAAGATGCAGTACCACCTGCCTTAAAATAAAAACCAAGTTCACTTCCTGCCACACTGTGCTTGCTCTAGTGCACTTCCTGTCAGTGTGCTTGCTCTTCTATGTGCACTTCCTGTCAGTGTGCTTGCTCTTCTATGTGCACTTCCTGTCAGTGTGCTTGCTCTAGTGCACTTCCTGTCAGTGTGCTTGCTCTTCTATGTGTACTTCCTGTCAGTGTGCTTGTTCTAGTGCACTTCCTGTCAGTGTGCTTGCTCTAGTGCACTTCCTGTCAGTGTGTTTGCTCTTCTATGTGCACTTCCTGTCAGTGTGCTTGCTCTTCTATGTGCACTTCCTGTCAGTGTGCTTGCTCTTCTATGTGCACTTCCTGTCAGTGTGCTTGCTCTACTATGTGCACTTCCTGTCAGTGTGCTTGCTCTACTATGTGCACTTCCTGTCAGTGTGCTTGCTCTTCTATGTGCACTTCCTGTCAGTGTGCTTGCTCTAGTGCACTTCCTGTCAGTGTGCTTGCTCTACTTCTGTGTATACGGCACCCTCTTGATAAAAATTACAGTTTCACCTTCCATGGTGAGGGAAAATAGAAAAGACTGTGCTGGTCTTGAAGAGGACCAGAGTTCAGTTGCCAGCACCCACTCAGGTGACTCACAACTCCTGTAACTTAACTAGAGCCCCAGCCAATCAGACAGCCTCTCCTGGTCCTTGCAGAAACCAATACAGAAGTGGGAGGCATATACACACAGACACGCAGACACAGATACACTGGCGTACAATTAAAAATAAATATTTTAAAGAGGAAAAGAAAGAAAACCAGGTTGTTTATAAGTGTAATGAAGAGATGAGAAGAACAATTAAAATAACAAGCATTGAAACCAAAATCACCTTCAATGGCTAAAATAATCCATAAATCAAATATCTGCACCCAAAAAGCAAAACAGAAATCTTCTGTCAACCACATTTAAATAGGTACGTTTCAGTGTCTAGTTGAGATTTTATCGGAGGTTGTCCCTGTGGCTATGTGTGCCATCTGCAGGTACCATCTCACCAGATGACACGAAGAGGAACTTCTAAGGGCATTCACATCGCAGTGGCGTTTAGCCTAAGAACCTTAGATGCACAGGTATAAATGAGGATGGCTGAACTGCAGTTTTATCTTACAGAGAAAATATTTAAATGGAAGCTAATGACAGCTGGTGAAATGTGAGTCTGCGATTCAGTGGCTCACAACCATCAACACGAAGCAACGCTACCGCAAGGCACATTTACTCAGCACAGAGTTGTATAATTTGTCTCCCGAGAGCAATCTGAAGTTTAGATTTTCTTTATTTTTTTGTTGCTGTTACCTAAGCAATCGGGTCTAGTTAGGTGGAAAAAGTGAGTTTAAAAAGTCGTACTGATTTTGTAACTGCTGACCTTTCAGTGTGTTGTCTCCCGAGTTATGAAACAGGCTAATGAAAATAAGATGCATTCAGCGACTACAAAACCTCCTCAGCACGCATACCTAATTTAACTCACGGAAGGTGCAAGACTGACGTCAGTAGAAAAAGAAGAATCAACCGGTGAAAGGGCAGAGATCAGATGCAGCCCTTCCTTAAGGATTGTTATTTCACAGTTCCCATGGAGACGAACACAGAAAAGCAGGAGAAGTTTGATGATACAGAGCCACGGGCCACCCAGATCAGACCGGCCACCGCCGAGATAAAAATAAATACTTTTAAGTTTTATAAGGCGACAGGGTTACTTCACGGTCCTCTCCTAGGAGGACGAACGCCTTCTAGTGCTTTCCTAATTTGAACTTTGAAGATCTAGGCTCAGAGGATTTCTAAAAAGGGAAGATATTTAAGAAGTAAAATCAAGTTAGACTTATCTTTGCTTAACACATATTGAAAAGATAATAATGTACTACTTAGCTAAAATATATAGCATTTATTACATAGCAAACTAATTATAGATGAGTTTATTTTTATTGACTAGGAACAAGTGGGGTGTAAATGAGTTTTCTTAGAATTTCCTATTAGTCCTTCTTCCCCTGTGAATACAAAAAAATGGTAAATTTCTAATGAGCAAATGTAATCACTAACAATGCTGACAATTTTCAAAATTAGAGGCAGAGTGAGTGGACTTACCAGACTTAAAAAAGTAAATTTTATAAAGACTGAAGCCGTTATTTTAAAAGTAAAGACAATAAATTAACATTAAAGCGAAACCACAAAAATTAAAATACTTTGATCAATTAAAGCAAGGAGCCATAAAGTGAAAATCAACAGCCTAGGTGGGAGGAGGGGAACAGCAGCAATTCCCCCACAAGCCCTTCACAGAGCAGCGATGCTGCGACCTCACTCTCCAGGGGAGCCACCTTTGACACCGTCTCCGCGTTACCCATCCATGCTGGGAAAAGCTTAGGCGCTTTAGTGAACTTAGACGAAAGAGACCATTTTCTACCTGAGGATTAGTTCTTAGAAAACTTGCAAATATACAAGTCAAACTACATACACACGCGCATAAAACAATGCACAATAATAGGAAGATGGCTGATAATGATTTATCGCAGAACAGCACAGAGTAAGGAGTGGACGGGTGTCGGGCAGGACTGCGGTGGAAGGTTGGTAACTGGGAGCTGACAGCTATCACACGACTCGCCTACCCCAGGCCTATGTACGAAGTTTTCCATTCATACACACGCTGTCGACTTATTCAGTCATAGTACCTTGGGGTTACAGTCATTACAAATCAACGACACTGACACTTTAGGTACTTCAGGGGGCTCCTGTCCTGCGTCTGCAGAGGTGACAGTGGTGACCCAACACCAGGACAACAACTGGTGTCACAGCAAGTCACCCAGGCACCCAGCCTTAACTGGCCGCTCTTCAGGACGGATCTGCTTCCTTGAAGGATGACCAGATTTCATCAAGACCAACCCAAAACCCTGTTTAAATTCAAGACAAAACTCTTTTAATGATGATGATGATAATAATAATAATAATAATAATAATAACAGTCAGGAAAATATGCTCCAAAGCACTCACTTACCTTGACCAAGATGTGAGGGTTTCTGAGAAAGTATGTGGCCACTGCCATCTAACACATACTGGGTGCTAAAGTCATCAGCAGCCGTCCTTGTTGTGACTACCACCTGGAAACAAACCAAACCAAAAGGACTTGTATTTCAAACTACCGCGGTGACCACTCTCTCCCGCCTTTATCTTTTTTCCTGATTTGAGATGGAATCTTCCTATGTAGTTTAGACTAATCTCAAACTCAGGATCTTCACATCTCCTTCTGAGTCCTTGGGATCACGAGAATCTATCACTGCAACCCACCAAAGGGATCATTTATTTATCTGTGGCAATAAAGATAACGATCACAAAGCTGGCAAGGAAAGCAATGCCTACTACTCTAGCACTCAGGGTCTAAGGCAGGAGAATTGCTGTGAGTTCCAGACTAGGTGGGATCCAGAGGAGAGACCCTGTCTCAGAAGAAATGAGGAAAGCAAACAAAAATATTACCACATATTAATATTGAAGAAGATATTACTTGATAATTCTTTTTCAAAGATTTACTTTATTTTAATTGAGTGAGTGTGCAAGTGTGATTATGCACATATGTGTGCAGGGGTGAGTGTAAAGGGGCGTGTGTGCATGTGTGATTATGTACACACGTGTGCAGTGTGTGTGAGTATGTACACGTGTGTGCAGGTATGTGATTGTGTACACGTGTGTAGGTTCCTCGGGAGGCCAGAGGCTTCAGGTCCCTCGGTGATGAAGCTACAAGAGACTGTAAACCTCCAGGAGGGTGCTAGGACTGAACTCAGGCCTTCTCAAAGAACAGCACATGATCTTAAATACTAAATGTGGCTTCAATCCCTGGCTTGATAAATTACTGTGAAAACTTCTCTGGTAGTAACTTTTGGAGTTACACTTTGAAACAACACAACAGGCTGGGGTTTGTCTGTATGCTTTCTGAAGACAGGGTTTCTTTGTGTAGCCCAGTTGGCCTTGGAACTCGCTCTGTAGACCAGGCTGGCTTCTATCTCCCAAGAGATGAAATTAAATGCGTGAGCCATCACAAGTGAAGGCAGCATGTGATTTCTTTTACATTGCAACTAAATTAATATTTGAGCATTTAATTAAAACACAAACCACTATACCTCAAGTGGCCATTTGTATTATATGATTCACAAATGTAAAAGAAAACACTTTAATTGTACCAAGGGTATCTGCTTTTTAATAATTCCCATAAAATTTATGGAGAAGGAGAAATGAGTAATTGTTTAGTAATCATTTTCTTCCCTTATGTATTTTATACAAAACATTTCTGAATTTCAAGTTTATAGTTTCAAATAGTAAAATTCAAAATATATATATAAGTATTTAAGGATATTTTTCTTAAACTCAAGTTGAAAATTCAATGTTTAAGAGTAAAATTTTCATTAATTAAAAGTCAGCGTTAAGCATATGAGCATAGAATATCAAAATACCTCCTTATGATGCCATCTGTGAAAATAGAAATTTAAGAATCCTGTACTTTTCTGAACTACCTACATCCCACATCTTATTTATCTACCTGGCAGGAAACACAGCCCTGATGGAAAATAAAATGAAAAACAGACAAAAAGCAAGGGTGAAGAGCGGGGATACAGTCAGGGAAAGCAAGATGGACCGGGAGAGCAGCCCTGTGATAGGAGTCACCTCCCGTGGCTCTCCTTGATTCAGCACAACAGAACGTACAGAACCCAGCTGCACTGCGGGGGCTCCTCTGGGTCCAGTTAGAGTCTGTACTTGATGGTTCTACCATCTGCCCTTGGTAGATTTATCGGTGCCAGATGTTCTGTGGAACACACGGGCACCATGTGTGGGTACCAGTATAATGCCACTACCACTGCCGCCACCACCACCATCACCCTCCCCCACCAGACCCTACTCCATTTCTCTCTCTCTCTCTCTCTCTCTCTGTATGTGTGTGGGGGGTATATGGGTATATACATATATATTATGTGAGCTACATAGGGATATATTGATATGGATAGACACTAGATTAATAAGTAGATGAGAAATAGATAAATAAAGATCTTTGTTAGCTGGAGAACTAGCAGAGACTATCAGTTCTGAAATGTCTATCCAACTTTCACTAGGGGCACTTGCTCAAGCTACTATTTGCATGATAATTATTCAAAAAATGGAAACAAAGGATGTTACCTAAGACAAAGATGTATGCATCTGTGTATTCCAGCTGCTCTACTCCATTCCATAGATTGATGATGCAGAACTTCAATCTTGACCTTCCCTGTCAAGCCCCTGTTCTAAATTATCCAATGCATTATTGGTTTTGCTTACCAAAAACAAAGAGAACAGTAAGTGGTATTTTTTTTCTGTCTTATTATTCCACAATTACCCCTTTATAAATAATTCTCCATGTAAACAACTGCTTCTCCAAAATGCCAAGGTCAAAGTGAATTCTATTTCTATTCTCCAAAGAGCTGGTCACCTGATGTCATGTTGGTGTCACTGAGCAAGGGCAGCTCTGAGTTCCAGTACAAACCCTTCTAGTGCATTCAGGATGGTCCTGAGAAAGGGATTACACTTTCACCTCCAGGAAGGTGATGGGAAGACAGAGATCGAAGGCTTCGTAAGGTTACACGGACTTGGTTTAAACACTTGCGCGCATCTGCTATGACACTAACTTGTTCGTGCTTTAAACATATCAGTGAACAGTAAACCCACACCAACCTAGATGAAGAAGCTGAAGTTCAAAGAAAGGAAACAGGATTTTAGTGCTACAATATTAACATTTATGTTAAACTTCAAAAAAAAAAATAAGCGTACTATGGTTTCCAACAATAAAATTTCCAAAATGTCAGTTTTCAGGGCACTATGGAAGTTTATTCATCTGGAAGATGCTTTGTGATATATGGTAAGACAGGGAGGAAAACACATAAAACCCTGCTTTATAAATTCCCTCGGAGGAAGGAATTATATTTCAAGGGTTCATCTCAGCACGTGGCCCCATATCCCAGGCAGGGAACCTCGTGCTGGACAGGCCAGGGTCACAGGACGTAAGCAGTGCGGCAGGAGCCTGTGCCCGGCACTACCATCAGGGTCTCTGACATCACACACAACCACTGGGGATTCTTTCTAGGGACACTGAGCAACTGAGGAAGAGAGTGAGCCCTGTGACATCAGGAATTTAAGAATTCTCCAGAGGCCTGTCAGGACTATATGTGCTCTCTTACTAAAAGTGGGCCCAATTATAAAACTAACATCACAAAAATGGATCTCAATCCTATGTAGGCAGAGTCTCCTACAGGATTTAGGTGATATGTAAACCAAGTTTCTTAGGACACATCCTGGCAGGGCAAGTCAAAGTCTTCCTCTCCCAAATTCATCCAAGACAATGGGGATAAGCCTGATTTTTTTTTCCTTTTTTACTGAGGTGGAGCTGGCTTTTGGTTTGTTTCTTTGGTTTCAGGACTTGACTCCAGAGTCCTGCACATGCTTGGCAGGTGCTCTAGCAGAGCTCCACCAGCGGCCGCAGCCTGACTTGTGGATGAATCGATGCTCTAGCACAGAGACACGAGTCTGGGAGCTAAGATAAAGCCTTTACGACTGAGGGAAAGGGTGAGCTTCTGCCTGGATGACCAAACGGCTTTCTCTTTCCGGAGGCTGAGATGCCTACCTGCCTGGCTATGCAGACATACACTAATGGATGTCCCCTGACTTCCACATTTCCAGAAACTTCCATGTGGGGAGACCAGCAACAGGTTCAGTACCAGGACACAGGTTTTATTTGCTTGCCATCAGCCTCAAGGCTGACGCTCTTTCCTGCTGCTTTATGGCTCTCCTAGCTTCTGAGTCTACCCCTCTAAGCATGGGGCTCAAACACCACTACAGATCCTGTGCTGTCTCTCTACAGATTGACATCTAATGAGCGGGACTGCTCAGAGTAATACCAGGCGCACTGTAACACTCTGATCCTATTGCATGGATGGTCAACAAATATGAATGTTACCAGGAGACAATGGCTAGCAACTTGAAAGAACAAGACAAAAAATAATGAACTTGTCTACAGAATGAAGACCTTTGGTGGAAATTAGGAGGAATTTGCCTATGAATGGCTACCAACTTTCAGACAAGATTCCCCAACAAGAGGAGTGTAAATATACTTGAAAGCCTGCAGACCGGGAGAAGCGACTGAGTTATCACTGGTTTAAGCACAACTGCATACTGTTTTCTACACTGGAGTCCGGAGCAGGAAAGCCTGTAGCTGTGTATCATACATCCTCTCACTGTATCTAAGAAACAAGGCACAGACGAGGGGTACAGAGTCAGTGTAACAAGACAGGCTGTGCTCCAGTACACGCCCGGTTTCGGTAAGTCGTATGAACTCACTGAAAAGTAGCAATGAGAAATTCAGGAACAGTAGTGATCATCATCCAAAAGCCTTGGGGTCTTACATAACTAACGTGCTATGCTCTGTAGAACCAGAAGTGAAACCTGCTTGCATCAGTACCACCAACCCCAGGGTAATTCATGCACTGTGATGAACTAAGAGAACACTAGGACCCAAGAGGGTTTCGTCTCAACTACAATGAGGAATCATTATAGACTGCTTTGAAATTGGGGTAAGAAAACTTGGCATTTAAGTCTGTAAGAATTTTCCTCAACAGTAATATGGAGAGATAAATCCACGGAAGATCTACACAGAAGCTTAGCCATGAACCAGACTTTGAGACAAAGGTTAATGATCAGGACTTCACTGGGGAGCCTTCGGGGGTGAGCACCTCTGTATGACCTGGGTAATATGGATCTCTTCTGATGAAGTGAAGGAGACCCAGATGTGAGACGTGTTAGTAAGCAACACTCTTGGCAGCAAGCATCCTAACGCAGGGACTCTGGGCATGCACTGAGGTGCACAACGTACAATCAAGCCTAATCATTACATGTCTACAGACTCCACGACCAAAGAAAGCATGCGGAGAAGTTTGATCTGTATCGAGTTAAAGACAGGCAGAACCGGCCTGAGCCAACACTAGTCAGAAAGCGGTGACCTTTGAGGACTGTTAATGAGGATGGACATAAAGAACCTTCGGAAGCAATAGAAAATGCCTTTACTGTGATCTAGAGCACACACACATAAGGCTTAGCTGTTGTCTGTGCACACACAAATGTAAACACACATATGTATGCGAGTTTATAATAGATTTGGAAAGCGAAAGTCTTAATGTTTTTAAAATAAATTTACACAGCATTGCCACATGTAAACTGTAACTTTTAAATGTTCAAAAGATTGAAATTTCTCTATTTCTGTAATAGTAATTCTTTGATAAATCTGATGAGTAAAATTATTTCAACTATTTGTTCTTGAGGCCTTTTGGATATCTCAAACATAAAAGGCAAAGAGATA
This sequence comes from Myodes glareolus, assembly GCF_982192425.1. NCBI lineage: Eukaryota > Metazoa > Chordata > Mammalia > Rodentia > Cricetidae > Myodes > Myodes glareolus. The sequence continues at coordinate 34,293,708 of NC_142052.1, read as the reverse complement.
AATGTGGGTGTTGAGTGAACTTAACTAATCTAAAAAGAACAAGCAAGCAAGCGAGAGAGTCAGCAGCAGACAAGCAGGACTGCCAGGCAAAGCAGAGCCGCAGTAGGAGTGGGAGGTCACATTTCTGCAGACTAAGTGCACAGCTGCCACCTAGCAGACAAAGTTGGTGTGACCTCTGCAAGGCCGGGCAGAGCTTCAGAAAACAGACACACCAAAACAGATTTCCTGACAATACTCTCGAAACGTAGAGCTTAAATCCTACCCGCTAGTTTGGACAGGAGCTAACTGACCAAATATTACTGCTCTAAAGTAGCCAATCAAAGCTCGAAGCACAGGGCGGGTACTGGGAAGCTCCAAGGCTTCAAATCCTATTCTACTTTACAATGCGCTCTGTACCAGCTCCAAAGTTGTGGGTTGCTGTGTACAGTCTCCAGAAGAAGGACAGGCAATTCCCAGGTGTACCCTCTATTTACTCTTTTCCGAACTCTACCTGGAGTCTCGAGTGAATTCTAAATAAAGCAGGTGCCGAGTAACGGAAAGAAAGAAGCACATTGTGTGCTGGGTGCTGGGGAAAGGTGCGGAGTGTACTTAAGTCTTCCTCCTCAGGGGAGCTCTGAGCATCTGCAGGAAGTGGGCCTGGTCTTCTTTGTTTTAGCAGCAGAGCTTCCCACTGAGGTCTCATCACCTCTGCAGCGCTTCTCCAACCTACTAAGGGCAACACTTTACAGAGCTCTGGAGTTAGAAAGTAAGGGAATCCTTGGTTAAGCACAGGCACGTGCACAGGCGCATGCACACGCACGCTTGCACACACAGACTACAGTGAATCTGGAGAACACCAGGCTCCTAAATAGACATCCAATGAGCAGAGAGTGATTAGACACCATTATTTCATTACTTTCTGGCACTTGACCGTTCTGACCTAAGCAGGGCCTTCCGGCCTTAGCACAAGTATGATATGGCCATGGCCTCACAGTTACGGTCACCCTTACCAGCACAAGACACCTTCCAACAGTAACAGGCCCAACTCCACACAGTAACAATTTAATAAAGGAGGCCACTCAAGTCCTACAATCAGAAACCACTGAAGTGACAGGAACGAGGACTAAGGGTACGGCAATCAGGAAGTCTGGAGCAGCAGCAGTACAGACAACTGTGTGGACCAAGCACTGAAGTATGGGGTTTAAAGAAATCACAAGAGCCCACCCCGCAGTCACTGAGTAGAGTGGCAGGGTCCACTCTGGCCCTTCGTATCTATGAGGTAGGACAAGTCAATCCACAGCTGCCGAACTCTATTTCATCGCCTATGTTTACCAAAGTGGGAAATCCACAGTGTATCCCATAGACTTAAAAACAAAGTCAGGGGCATGCCTTCTAAGACAAGGATTGCCTGATCAAGCAAGTGCAGGAAAGTATATACACTATAGACTACCTTTAGATTCGCAATCTTAGGTTATGGTAGATAAAGGCTCTAAAAAGTTAAATGTGGGCCTTTTGAAATATAACCTTTCCAAGTGAAGGGACTCTTAAATAACCTCCTCTAAGGAACAATAGTACCTCAAAGCACATGTTACTATTTCTCAGAATACTAAAGACGGAATTATCACAGGACATACCAAGACCACTTCACCAAAAGCTGTTATGGTAAAGACCTTTGAACACCTGTGACCAGAGCAACACTGTTCATGGCAGCCAAGAAGCCAATACCAAATGAATGCATAAATAAAATATATACACACTGAAACAGTTCACTACGCTGCCCAGACTAGACTCGCTGGCACTAGAATTACAGATGTAAACATACCCGGTTTCGGAAACCCTTTATGTGGTACAACGTGACGGACACAAACCCTGAAGAAAGTATATGAAGTGCAGTAAGCCAGACACAAAAGGTCTAACGTTTCCACTTTTATGAGGCACCTGTAGCATCAACTGGTAGAGACACAAGGTAGAATGGTACCTGCCACATGGAGAAGAAGAGGGAGGAGGAAGGGGCTTTGTTTAATGAGTCCTGGGCTGTAACCTGGGACGAGGAAAATGACCTAGAAATGGATAGCTAATAAATGTACAATAATTGAATGTACCTAACACCACTGAATTGTTATTTAAAAGGATAAATTTCCTATTAAGTGTGTTTTACCTTAAGTGAAAAAATTAAAGCTACCCTAACAATAAATTGTCACTATGAAATGAATAAAGTAGCCGGCATAAATTTCCTCACCTCCGCCACACTACAAATCGACCCCAAGGCTTCCCCGCGGAAGCCGTAGGTCGTCAGGGTCCCGAGGTCCTCGTGGCTGTTTATCTTGGAGGTGTAGTACTTCACGGCCATCACAGGGACGTCCACGGCCTTGATGCCCTCGCCGTTGTCCCGGACCTCGATTTTATCAAACCCGTAGTTCTCCTAGGCAGAGTGAGGAATACTTTCAGTTGGTAAAACTTAACCGGCGATCACATTCAAAAGTGCAGAGTAAGCAATCCGGCTGTTTGACAGTTTTAAGGGAGAGGTAACACCATGTCAAGAGGAGCTCCCATCTTTAGCTCTGCTAATGCCTAGGTTTGGTACAATGAGCAAGGGAGCTCAACTCAACGACAACCCAAGGAGGTCATACTAATCTCCTGAGTGTTCGAGCAACTTGTTTACTTGCTAGGTATTTGTGGTAACTTACATTTAAACGCAAATTAAAAATCCACCATAGATTTTATATATATCATCCCACAAATGAAATAAAACACTATTACCAGCAAAAACCAACCTAATCTATTCACCAAGAATCCAGCAGCCATTCTTATTTAGTCTGATTTTTAATAAGTTCTCCCTTATTGCTTTCATAAAAAATTAAGTATAAAATTAAGTATTTTCTAAATTTCTCATTATAAATATCAAACAGAAAATTGTTGAGAAAATATATCTAACTTGGTAATCTCTTCTAAATTTGAAAATTAGGAAAGTAAACTCCATTCATAGCTTAATCCTATGATACTGAGCTCCGCACACACAAGAGAAACCAAATTCGTATAATGACCCTGTTTCCCACGGATACGGTCACCAACTGCTATCAGCCTCACTCCGAAAAGCCCTGCAGACATCACCACAGATACAACTACAGGAGGGAAAGCTTCTGGGATTTATTCTGGCTCCATATCATACAAGGGTACCACACTGTAGCAACCTAAGATCACACAGTACCTTGTCGGTACTGTTAAAAACACACCACGCATGCAAAGCATTATCAGGAAATACCTATGATTTCGGCGTTAATCAAAAATTGTCTGACATCCTGGAAATAGCATGTCTGCTTCATTTTTATTAAACAACAGACAAAAACATCAACCAGAGAAGCGTCAATCTTGCAGCATAAATACCTCCAGGAATCTAAACAAAACAGGTCTGGGTGTAGGGTCAGGCCCAGCTGAGCCATTCATTTAGAAATCCTGAGACGTAGATGAGCAAATCTCGAGGTAGGTGACGGTGCTGATTTACTTTATAAGGACGCTTCCATTGGCTTGTTAACATTGTTCTAAGAAAACATTTTGTCTTTGAGAGACACTTAACAAGATACACATTTCAACAGATAAATAAAACAGAAAAGGGGAACAGGTAAAGACCCACAGGGAGTAGGAATGAGATGTATCTTTGCCTCCCTGTGAGTTCTAAATGGCATCTGTCGGATATAAAGACACTGTCACTTGTCACTTACACTCTAATCAGACCAATTATATAAAGCCTAAGAAAAACAGTCACTCTTAGGCCTTAATTCAATAAACTACTTTCCACATCGTAAGCACATGGAATATTATTTAAAGCTGTGGTTCCCAACCTTCCTGATGCTGAGATCCTTCAGTGCAGTTCCTCATGGTGTGGTGACCCCAACCATAAACTGACTTTCGCTGCTAATTCATAACTGTAATTCTGCTATTGTTATGAATCATAATATAAATACCTGATATACAAGCTATCTGATATGCAACCCCTGTGAAAGGGTCGTTTTGCCCCCAAAGGGGTCTCAACCCACAGGTTGAGAATGGATTTAAAGACCCAACTGGGCAGACATTCTACAACTGTGCTCCTTGGTACAGCAGGAGTTGTGTCTCTTGGGGTAAGCTTCAGGCCCAGTTTCTCTCTCTGCCTCTAGCTGTGGATCAGAACGTCGCTCTCAGCTACTTCTCCAGCACCATGCTCGCCTGCTGCCACCACGCTCCCTGTCATAATAACAGACTCACCTCTGAAACTGTAACTGAACTAAACACGTTCTAAATTGGCTACGTCACGGTGTCTCTTCACAGCAACAGAAAAATAACTAAGACATACGTTGGTGCCAGGGACTGGGTATTGCTATGACAGACCTGATCATGATGCTGCTTGGAGAAATGTGGAAAACATTTGGACCTCGGGGAAGAAAGCTGTTGAATGCTGAAAGCAGGTTTAAATGGGCCATCCCAGTACAATCTTGGAAGACAGTGGTGCCGAAAGCAATCTGGATTATGGAGGCCTAACTCAAGAAGTCTCAGGAGAATATTAGCGCTATTATCCAGGCAAATGCAAACCTGCCCTCTCCCTTGGGGACCTGGCAGGGGCAGAGTGACAAGTACTGCACACTTCAGGCAGTACCCTGGCCAGCCCAGGGCCTTCTGTCCTGCTACGTCACTAGGTAGTCTGTATGCAGGTGCAAAGGTCCCTTTAAGAAACAATCCACGCCTATGCCTGCTCTCTCTGCCATTTCTCTCTTTCTCTCTCTCTCTCTCTCTCTCTCTCCCCCTCTCTCTCTCTCTCTCTCCTCCCTTCCCCAATAAACTTCATTCCCATGTAATGAATGATAAACATCATCTTTCTGATGGCAGGTTTGTCCCATGCCATAAGAGCCCTAAGATACATGGTACCACCTTGTGCCACATATAGTTACACTTCGCCCTGCTGGGTTTCCTTATTATACTATACACTCTGTCCGCATTTTAGAGTGGTCCTGTGTATTTATTCTGTGCTCTTTTATGTTAGAGATATACAATTTAATTTTGATTTTCCTGGGAGTTACAGCTAAGAGACTGCCTTGAATGTCAGAAGGAACTCTGGACTTTTCAGGTGCTCAGACTGTGAGAGACGGTGGTGACTTCTGAAGGTGAAGTAAATGCACCCTGCATTATGATATGACTACAAGTCTCTGTGGACTCTATTGGCTATTCTTGGTTGTCAACCTGACTGTTATCTGGATGAACGATAATCCAGAAATGGGGGCACACTTGTGATCTGGATCTTGAGGGAAGATCTTGAGGCGGGAAGACACACATTTAATCTTGGCCACACCTTCTGCTGGAAGCCTATACATACGTACATACAGAGAAAGAGAGATTCATCACACACACATATGTAAAGAGAGTCATTCCATACATTCTAGAGAACCCTGACTAATGCAGGACCAGCGGGGGGAATGTGGCGGTCTGAATAGGAATGACCCTCACAGGCTCATATATTTGAAGGCTTAGTCCCACTAGTAGGTGGGACCTATTTGGAGAACTAGGAAATGTGGCCTTGGAGGAGGTGTGTCTCGGAGGGTGTTCTCTCCTCCTGCTGGAGGATAAGGATGTAGGCTCTCGGCTACTGCAGTGCCTGCCTGCCGCATGCTCTCAGGCGCCCTCTGACACTGAAAGCCCACACTCAATGTTTTCTCCTTTAAGTTCCCTTGTTTACGGAGTCACTTCACAGCCATAGAAAGATGTCGAAGAGAGGCTACAGCAGAGACTGTGAGGCAGGCTACGCTAATCCCAACCCAAAGTTCAAGTAATGATTGTTTTATGGAAGTTCAGTCACTAACTAATATAGCAAATTTAAAAACCTAACATCCTAACACAATACAATAATTTGGAATAAAAGAGACTTACATGCAGGAAAATATCCAGTCTTTGCTTTCATAAATGAATGCGTATGTGTCTATGAGAACAGGAACCCTAGCATGTAAAGTAAGAATAATTCACCACATACAACAGTCTGAACTCACGGGGAGGTGTTATAGGCGGGTCCCGGCAGCATCACACTGCAGACATGTACTGTGTGTTCAGAGGCCGGGTTTAAGTCATACAAACAACCAAGGACACACGTTAAAAGAAAACAGACATTAGGCTGAGTGTTTGGGTGAACGACCCCCCATCTGGCTCAAGTTTTTTCTGTGATTTCCTTTAGTGTTACTATAACCTTGGCTGAAATTACAATCTACTCTTTAAAATGTACTCCAAACGCCCAACACGTGGGAATGAACGTACAGCAACAATCTCTCAGGAAAACCTGCCAGGTCCGTTTGGCTGCCCCGGCATTAGCTGTGAAGGCATGGCACTCACCAGTTTCACGTCGATGCTGGTGGCTCCAGCATCCAAGGAGTTTTCAATGAGTTCTTTCACGACGCTGACCACTGATGTGATTATCTGGGAACTGGACAGGAGGCGAACTGTTGCTGCAGGCAACTGCTTCATCCTGGCGCTCGGCAGCGTGACTGGAACAGAATCACAAGGTGTAGAGAAGAAGTGTTAACATTTCTGACGTATAGACCAGATGATAACAACAGGCCATACCGTAAGGGCGCATCTGTGCTGAGGAATTATGTATGCAAGGCTTGACCGTAAGCTCACAGTGTGAGACAATGAACTTCCTACTAATATCCTTAGAAGCAGGGAACACTGCCATCTCCATTTTGTAAGATTACTGAGGTATGCAGGAGGAACTAAGTTCATTCAGTTATTGAGACACAGGGTCGAGACTTTGATACAAGAAGTCCTAAAACACATGTAATTAGTTACCTCTCACGGACACAGCAACTCAGACAGCTCTAAAAATACCCAGAAGACTTGCAGGTAAGACGGCAGACTGGAAGCTCCCTCCATGCCAGTGAAGCGGAAGCACCGGAGAAAGAAGAGAAAGGAGCAGACGTGGAAGGAGGTAGAGAGAGAAAAGGAAAGGAGGAAGTGGTGAGAAAAGGATGACAAAGTAAGAAAGCAACAAAAATAAAAAGATATTTAAGTGATTAAAGATTTAAGTGATTAAGGCAAGACAGACTTTATCAGCAAAGAGAGAAAGAGGAAAGCTTCAGGAGTTCACACAGGTAGTGTCAGAGCAGCGTACCGAGGGCAGAGGAGAAGATGGACACCGCTGAGAGGTAATGCCAGCCAAGAGGCACACAGTGCTGCTCACAGCAGGGGAGCGGAAGGAGGCAGGCTCACCCATGCCCAGCTACTCACGAAGACCCTCCACGATACCCCGAAGGTATTCAAAACCAAAAGATGCACAAATCATAACACAGAGACATACCAGAAATAAAAGCAACAGCACTCCTCCAAAAGACCACACTGAAAGGGCTGGGGTTTGAGGTTCATGGGGGACCCTGAGGCAGGCTGTCCTTCTGAGCAAGAGATTTATTCATAGAATTAACTTCATGGAAAGACAGCGTGGCAGGCAGGCCTACGAGAGTTCAGACCCGCAAGGCATACAGAGCCCTTTCTTTATAGCGCTGCTTAGATAAATCATTGAAATTTAAAAAAATCAATGAGAAACTTGATAGTTAAACTACGCTACACAGCTAATGGTTCATCACTGCACACAAATATTCTATCCAACAGACACAGAGAACACGTTCTCACCAGCCTGTGGAACCTTTGCTAAAATAGACAACACTGTCAGCCACAAACTGAGATGTAAAGAACCAAATAATTTGCTGTCTTATCAGACAACAGTGGAAGAAAACTAGAAATTAACAGCAACTAGAACTAAAGAAGTTGGACAGTACCTGGAAACTGAATGGCACATTCTAGAACGACCAGAAAGCAGAGAGGAAATTTTTTTAAATTTTCTACAATCAAATGAAACAAGTCACTGAACAATTTTTGGGGGCTGGAGAGATGGCTTAGTGCTTAAGAGACCTAATTGAAGACCTGGATTCAATTCCCAGCACCCACATGGCAGCTCACACTGTCTGTAACTCCAGTTCCAGGGGATGTGACATCCTCACACAGACATACACGCCGACAAAACACTAACGCTAATGCACATAAAATAAAAATAAATTAAAAAAGCTTCTCAATTCAAAAAAATAAAAAAGTAAATAAATCAAACAATTTTCCAAAGAAAGTTTAGTGTTTTGACAGCTTACCTGAAAACAGTAGAGAGCTCTTCAGTAACTAGCAAACAATGCGCGTCGATGTCTTAGAAAAACCGAAACAAACCAAACCCAAAGGAATTAGAGAGCAAATAAGGACCAGGGCAGCAGCTAATAAAAGGCTTGAAAAGTCAATGCGCAAAGTCAAAAAAAAAAAAAGTCTAAAAAAATAAACAAGATTGACAAAGGCCTGGCCAAACTAAAACAAAGAGAAGATTCTAATCTATGAAGTTAGAAAGGAAAAAGGTCACGTGACAAAAGGGTCCAGTGAAGTCCAGAGGATCATTAGGGTAGACTCTGAAACTGACTGTGATGGTTTGTATAAGAATGTCCCCCACAGGGGGGGAGCTGGTGCACACCTTTAATCCCAGCAAAGGAAGAGGAAGAGGGATCTCGGAGTTTAAGGCCAGCCTGGTCTACAGAGAGAGTTTCAGGACAATTAGGGTTACACAGAGAAACCCCGTCTCGAAAAAGAAGATAAATTGAATGTCCCCACAGTGGCAAGCATCTGAACACTTGTTCCCCAGCTGGTAGTTTCAAGGCCACTCCAGCCTCCTCTAACTTTGATGTAAATTATGGTCTTCGTGATTGATTGCCTTTTAAAGTGTTGAACCCCTGAGTCTGGGCACCAAGAGCTGGCGCGAGCCCACTCTTGATGGCAGGAGCCATCAATAAAAAGGACTAACTAGCTCACTTGGGTCATCCCGCCACCAGAGGAATCTGAACCCCATCCTCTGCAAGAGCAGCAAGTGCTGTTAACCTCTGAGCTGCAGCTCCAGCCTGGGGAAGGGAAAGAAGGGACAAGAAGAGGTGAATACACTGTAACGGAGAACGGAAGGGAAACAAAGATGAACAAGAGCCGGGACTAGGGGGGAGGGGGAACTAAAACAATGTAGCACACGTCTGTCGAAAATGACACAATAAATCCAGTATTTTCAGGCAAACTTAACAAATAAACAAGACAGAAAATCTACAAATGGCATAAGTGGGAGAAAACTGCTGTTTTTCTACATCTCTGTCCATGGATTTGAGTATAACCAACATGGAAGCTCTAATCGAAGTATTCCCCTCCACTTAAACACACAATCAAGCCATTTCTCATTTATTCTTCTGTCTTCACACTCAGCCCCGCCCTCATGAACTCAGCACCCAGACCCTGTTCTGAGCTCTTCAGACACGAATTGCCTTTGACCTCTAAGTGTGATAAGGAGGCAGTGTCCACATTCATGAGTTTATCATCATTTAAGATGTGTAAAATAAACGTAAACATTCTCAAGTTCAGAGTTTCTTACTGACATTCCCTTCATCTGCCCCATGGTAAAGGACAGAAAGCAAGAAGTAACTAGGAAGGTTGGTACACAGGATTTTCTGACAGTGAATCACTAGGGGGCCTAGCTTGCCCAGAGGCCTCCAAGCCCTCAACCGCAGGCTGACCCACTTCCCGCAGATCTCATTTGTGTCTTTACAGCTTCCATGGCCCTCAACTCTGCAAATACAGACCATTAATCTTGGAAGATGGTTTTTGGGGGTTTTTTTTGTTTGTTTTTTTTTTAGGTAATAAGGAGGGATGAAAACAGAATGACTGAATGAATGGGCATTACTTCTCAAAAGTTAGGCAAAAATTTTTACCTCAAATATATTTCCTTAAATATCCTGGTCCAAACTCATGACATCAGATCACTGAGTCACACGACAGTAGAACCACGGGGACAGGTAATTGTAAAGACCTCTTTAAAGAAATCACCACTTCGTTGTCAATAGTTGAGGAATGCTAAGAACCGCTACAATAAATGCAGCATGTGATATGCCTGGCTGGCCATGACCGCATGATGCCGGCACCTTAGGGTGTGGATCTCACAGCTTCCCTGGCGCCTCCTTAGTCATGCAAAGGCTGACGCTCCAGAATGCCTTCCTAGAGCCCCGGGCTCTTTTGGATTGGCTGTCAAGACTCTCGAGCAGCTTTTAATACAAATGAGTCAGACCTGAGACATGCTGAATTACTTCGGCATCACTAGGCCTAAAACAGGTCTCTAAGCATGTTGGAAAGAACCTCTGTGCAGGCTACAGGTCCTTCATAAGATGAACCAACATGCAGACAACACTCTTTGTTCAAAACAGAAACAAGAGCAACAACAAAAAATTCCCAAAATTTGGGCTGGAGAGATGGCTCAGAGGTTAAGAGCACTGACTGTTCTTCCAGAGGATCTGAGTTCAATTCCCAGCAACCACATGGTGGCTCACAACCATCTGTAGTGAGATCTGGCGCCCTCTTCTGGTGTGCAGGCATATGTGAAGGCAGAATGTTGTATATATAATAAATAAAATCTTTAAAAAAAAATTCCCAAAATTTAAAATGAAAATTCTATTACTTAAAAGACACACTGGAGGGCTTCTGCTCTTGCTGGTATGTGCCCTGCCAGCTTAGAACTCATGAAGCAGACCAGGCTAGCCTCTAGCGTTCAGAGATTCTCTTATTTGTACCTTCTGAGTGTTAGAATTACAAGCGTGCATACGACAAGGAGGGAGTTTTATATATGCCTTCATTTATGCCTAGCTTCAGAAAATATTTTGGGACAATAACGGTTACCTTGACAACATGGAATTCCTCTAGAAAGTAAAGTTTTGGTTTTTTCTGAGGGTTGGGGGAGAACTTTAAAAAAAAAAAAAAAAAAAAAAAAAAAAAAACCTCTAAGTAATTCCACACAACTACACGTTCATTTGATGAACTGAACCTATAGAAGTTAATTTTAAACAAAATGATAACACAAAGCACAAAACCAAAAGGTCAGCTAAGGGTTGTTTCTCAGGCCGTGTAAACCCAGCTGTCAAGTAAAAAGCTACAGTAACTGTGTAGCAAGCAGGAGGGGCAGGCATTGTAACAAGCACACAAGGATTTTAGCGGTGAACTAGGAAGAGGCTAACTTCCTGGGTTCTTACAAGTCACAAGTACTTTTTGCTGTACATAAAGAAGGCAACGCTGATTGGCACAGTAGAGAAACGGACCAAAATCCAAAACCCAGGTCTTAGTATCTTTACTACTGAAGCAAACTCAAATTCCTCTGCAAAAAAAAAGCTGTCACCTATAAAAATGGAGACAATGATGCAGTGGTTTGCTGCAAGGATCAATTGATGAAGCATCGATAAAAACAGGCATGGGAGAGGTAAGGGAGAGGACAGACGAGGATGGGGGGGTGCCATAGTGAAATCAATTACTTTGTGTGTTGGCAGAGTTGAAAAGCAGTGGGCGTAGCGGCACATACACAGCTATGTACAGTCCTAAACTTGGAAGGCTGTGGAAGATGAAATCTGGGCTTAACAGCAAGATCCTGTTGCAGGGAGTCAAACGTCATACAAATGGTAAAGGCCTAAAATGCAATTATTATTCTGTGGCTGCAGAGACGGAACCCAGGGCTTTATACACGCCCTTTTTTTTTCTAAGACGAGGTCTCACGAAGTTGCCAAGGCTAGTCTTGAACTCACTCTAGTGCGGGCAGGACCTGAATTTGCCTTTCTCCTATCTCCACCTCCCAAGGAGTGGGACTCTTAAGCCTTGCCATCGGGACAGACTGAAAATGTACCATGTTCTGGTGTGGATCACAATGTAGAAGCAGAGTGGGAATTCTTTTCTACTACTAACAATAATTTTACTGAGTTTTGGGGTAAACCGTCTGAAGGGAAGTAGCTACCTATACCTATCTCTCAACAATTGTTTGGAAGTCTCCGGGGCCTCCAAACTTTCTCGCTTTGGGAGAACACTAAACCTCTATTAGCATAACATTCGCACAAATTAATGCTGTCTATCACAGATAGAAAGTATCTTCTGTCTCTGGCCTTACACGCTGGACAATATGACAGCCAACAGCCCACGGAGAGCTATGAGCACTTGAAACGGCTAACAGACAATACTGTCCTTCAAGTATTCAGAATCTCTCTTATTCTCTACAAGGTTTCAAAATGATTTTTTTTTTCCAAATCCCTACTTTTACCCCAGCTCTTCTAATACAAGTTTACAGAGATCGTGACAAGTCGCAGCGCCTGGCCACCATCCCATTGTGACCATAAATCAATTCTCTCCTGCCTTGTCCGCTCTGCAGTATCAGGGCACACCTGTGTCCTGTCACACCTATGTCCTGTCACACCTGTGTCCTGTCACACCTGTGTCCTGTCACACCTGTGTCCTGTCCCACCTGTGTCCGGTCCCACCTGTGTCCTGTCACACCTGTGTCCGGTCCCATCCTGTGTCCTGAATGTTTCTGTTCTCTGGAAATGAGTAACACAAGTAGGGCCCTCTGGGACACCATAGATCATGAGGATGAAGGCCTCAGGACGGCCACACGAGCGCGCATTGAGGAAGCTCCGGAAGCTTCTTGGCTCCTCTGCACCCAGTGACACAGACGGGAGGTGCCCTCGGTGACTCTGGGAAGCCAGCGACTACACCATCTGCCTGGATCTCAGACTTGCCAGCCTCCAGAGCGGTGAGAAGCTCCCGTCGCTGAGCCCCTTCCCGGTGTGCAGTCCTGTGTTCTGACAACTGAGACAGACACCACCAACACCCTTTCGCCTCCCTTTGTCTGTCCAGCCTCGCCACAAGCCCACTGGCCTGGAAAGCAAACACTAGTCAAGTACCTTCCCTTAGCCCTCTGGCTGCAGCCACTCTCTCCTTTGCTGTGTGGCCAAGCTTGAGGAGGTCCTGTAGCTATACTGTTACAAACTCCTTTCGCCAAATCATTTCTAAACCACTGCCAAGCAGCTACCTTTGCAGAACTCTCCTCTGTTCAGCAAGGGTCTCTGAAGGAATACATCCTTTCCTTGGGACCTATGCTGCTTTCTTTGTGTCGGTATTTAGGATCAAACTCGGGTCTTTCGTATGACAGGCAAGCACTGAGATGCCATTGCTGTATCCCCAGTGAGTGACCACAGATATTTCTATCTATCTGTCTCAGATAACTCTGGTTTTCTTCCCAGGAATGTAAGCATTCCCCAGCATTTCTCCCCTTTTCTTAGATAACTCAATACCCCAACCTAAATCTGTATGGTCACGTGATCTTGCTCTTCCCAAGAAGGCATTTCTAACAATAATCGTCACTGCTGCCTCAGGTAAGAGTCTGTAAACAGACCGAACTTCTTACTGTGTCTCTCTCAGGCTTGCCGCTTAGCATTGCTGTGGGGTCTCCACTGGTGGTCCCCACGGTCGGTCAGGAACTTCCATTTTCCTTTGTTAGCGGAATCTGTCTGTACCCCGCTACTGAGCTTCCTCTTAATCACTTCCAATGTCAGCCACTGGAATGACCCCTCTCTCTCTCACACTCTTTAAGCACTCGGCTTGCATTATGCAGAAGACGCCTGTCGAAGCCTTATCCTAAACTACCTAACCTTTTGACTGTAAGGAATCACATAGTATATATTTCTGAATACAAAAAAAGAAAAAGGAAGAAAATAAAGAGAGAGAAATTACATTACTTTAAGTCTGGTAACCAATGCATGATTAATGCAGGGACACTAAGGATAATTTTAATACTAAGTGCCTGCCCTCCTAACAAGTTGAGTCTCAACTCCCTCCAATTGTATGTTTAATATTACACTCCTGGTACCCACACCATCACCCAGCCCAGTGTACCTCCTGGCCGCCACATCATGATGCATCTACAAAAAGAAAGAGACTCGGGAACTTAGAATTTAGGGAGAAAACAACACATCTGAAACACAATCCAACTGTTCCACAGATCCCAAACAAATACTAGACACTGCACATACGTGCAAAGCCTTCTGCCAACTTTAAAAGGTTTCCCAGGGTTATTTCTGAAGTAAGTATCACAAACTTTTATAAATACAAATCATCAAGGCGAAGAAAATGTCATTTCTAAGATGATATGGAACGAAAGTGAATTGATTGATCAAGTCTTTTCTTCTTCCTCAATGAGATGAACTTCTGGTATCCATATTTCTTCAGGTGGCACTACACGTGACTTTCATCAGGGATAAACACAAATGGACAGACTTTGAGACAAGACCCATCATTACAAGCCGCTACACTCTCTAACAAGACCAACTTTCTGGTCTTGCACCCTAAGAGTCTGAGTAAAGAGCTCCCACAACTGCCTTGCAGCCCCGAGGGCTTGACACACATGCGCGCGCCTGGCCCGCCCCTGGCCCCGGGAGGCGGCTCCAGCCCCCACGAGCATCACCGGGCGTGCCCGACCCCCATGACACTACCTTCTAGTTCGCGAGAGGTGAGGCATTCACCACCCTCCGCGACGTACGGCCAGGAGACGCCGAGCCGTGGGGTCCACTCTGCGAGACGTCCCCGCCACCATCCGCAGCGCGCGTGCGCGTGCGTGCGCTCGGCGGGACGGGCGCTCGCGCGCTTCTCGGCCCCGCCCACCGCGGGGCGTGGGGATTGGCGCGTCGGGCAGCCAATCGGCTGCGGGTGGGCGCGGCTTGGCAGGCTTCCGTGGCGCGCCGGTGGGGACGTAAGTGGAGCAGCCGCTGAGCCCTGCGGACCGCCGGGAGGTGGCAGGTAAGCCACACGGCTCCGGGAGATGCATGATCTAACTCACTTCATCCTAAACACAGCTTCTCTCCTGAGTGTACTTATTCCCAAACGTCCCTGCTGCATGGTGTTCGGATCTCTGGAATTAATAAGTATTGAAATGTTTCTGCAACTGAACGAAGCTCGTAGAGCTGCTGTGTTTCCAGTGAGGGAGGCGTAGTTAGCGAGCCGCAATGCTTCTGTGATGATGTGAAATTAAGAGGTATTTACAGCGGAGGGCCAAGTTCTGGTCCTTCATAGGCTGGCCGTCTTGAAGTGCAGAACTCCAGGAAGGGATGCCTCTGTCTAATGTGCTTGCTCTTTCTCTGAGAGCAAGGCTCGACAGGCAGGCTGGGCAAAGCTTAGAAGTTGATGGCAGTACGATGAGAGTACAGTCACTCAGCCCAAGGAAATGAGGTATTGGTAAGAAACTAGGGCCAGCTTACAGCATTGCGTGAGGGAAGGAGAATGCCAATCTTTCATTCATAGTCAGTTTAAACAGACTTCTATGAAGTTCTCATTACACATTCCGTTTTATATGGCCTAGACCCTCTTATTTTCATACAACCCCCTTCAACCTTGTATGTGTACTGTTGTGGTTCTTCTGGCTGAATCTTGTGTGTTGATAAATTAAGACATGTTTGCATTAGTTACTTAACAGAGTCTGTGCAGACTCACTCCGATAGAAGACAGGCAGGGCTCTTGCCGTTCTCTTTGGAACAGAGTGGGTTTTACTGTTTTTCCAGAAGCAAAGCTGCTAACCCAAGTAAGAGAAGAATTTATTTCAAGTAGTTCAGGTTTGGCGTAGCTTAAAGGTAATTATGTATTTGGTTGTGCAAGTTAGTAAAGTCTGTCATTCTTCAGGAGAGGAAATGAAAGATAGAGCCAGCTGCTTTAGGCAGAACTGCTTCTCCATCCGCAGAACTAAAGCAAAGATTTCTCTGTTAGCAAGTCTGAAGTAAAAGATAACATTGTCTGGTCTTAGTTTCCTGCTCTAGATCCCCACAATCTGCTTACTAATGTGTCAGCACTCTATCACTGAGCTCCATCTGAGACCACAGTCTTAATTTTTCAGGTTTTTATGTAGCTTTTCCCTTGTAAGGGGGTGGTATTCGGAGCCTCCTAAAAATCCACAGGAAACTTGCCCAGACTCACAAGGCCTCTCTCCAAGTTTATATCAAAGAGTGAACAGAGGCTGGGGTAAAGGAGAATTGCTTTAACGGTGTTGGGACATTGCTGCCTACAGTTGTGTGGGGAATTCGAGCGCTGGGGCATTCCCAAGTTATTTGCTTTTGCTGTGCAGGTGTGGTGGGCCTTTGGTGGTGCAACTGTCTAGATCATCCATGTCTCTGTGTAACCTCAATTTGTTCGTGGTTCATCAAGCTTGGCTCAAATAGCATCTCCTCTTTAGTCCGTCATGAATATCCCCGTCTGGGGTATATAGTTTCCTGAGACCACAAAAGAAGTCATGCAACATATTCACCCAGCTATGCAATTCCGCGAAACTATCTGGCTTCTCTTCAGCAAATTCTGTAACAAAAGAGGAAATACCCACTCCTATATACTAGTTTACCAATACCATAGTCCCCATCCCAAGATCTTCCCAGACACCTGAATCTGTACATCATCCTGCACTCTGTGTTTTATACACTGATAATTGAGACTGCTATCAAGCAGCTAGTGAGCAGGTTGCCACTCCAGTGTGGATACACTGGATAGAGGGACGCTCGTGGGTCAAGAGGGATAGATTACGGGAACAAACAATCTCGTCAGGCTTTGTCAGTAAAACATTGTTCATTCCAAAACTACTCATGCAAAGTGAAGTTAGAGGTTCTGATAAGCAACAGTTGACTAAGAGGCTGAAGTATGGTAAAGGAAAATCTCAGGTGAGTCAGCTACTTAGAACCAATAGAACGAGGGAGAACTTACTAGAAACTATTTTGCTCCACGGGTTTTTAAGTGATACATTTTTAAATTACGGACTCCGTATCAAATAATTTTTTCTGTCTAGCTTTGGTTTTAAATGATTGCCTCGTATGAAGGGAACAGTTAAAATGTATGTTATTAGATTCCTCCAAAATAGATTTCCCTGTTAGGGTTTATGTCATCACACCCACTGAAAATCAGAGTGTCTGAATGGCCTCTGAGAGAATGAGGGAATCTTCTCAATGCCTGTAGCAACCAACTCTAGAGGCTCCACCTCCAAATACCCAGGCTGTCCTAAGATTTGGAAGATAAGTTCAGCTGTGAAGCTTTGATTTGCATCACAGTAGATTTCTGGGCTATGTGCATATTTAATATATATATATAGGTTCACACAGGAATGCATATATAGTTATGTACAGTATGGAAGTTGCTTGATTGCACTTCCTGCTTGCTCAAGTAATATTTCCCTTCTCGGATCTTCGATGGGGTTGAAGACTAGATAGTTATAGTTACTTTCCTCTCATGACTTGGCCAAGTTATTTATTATACAAGACTTACACTAGTTAGGATAGGATAATTATTAAATATATTTACTCTTATTGTATATAATTTTGTATTAGGCTTTGAACTCTCTTATTTAAACAAAAGGGAAATGCTGTAGGAAATCCTACAGGCAGTAGTTACCCCCCCACACACTGGGGCATGGCCTCTTGTACTATTTATGTCGATGTAGAACATGTGCCCGGCCTCTTTTCTGGCTGCAGAATTCGGTTTCTGATCTCCGTTCCAACAGAGGATTGTGATTTGTGAGTCTAGCCCTAAATAAATAACCATCTATTTCTCAGTTCTGAGCTAGTGTGGGATTTCTTTTAAGCATCCTTCTTCAATCTCCAGTTTAAGCAAATGACACAGATGACATTTGTCGTGGGTGGTTGGTTCAACAAGATGGGCACAGTACTCCCAGATCTTGTTCTTGTCACCTTTGAGGCAGGTATATAATACTTCTGTATCCCGGTTTTGCTCCCTAAAAGGTAGCAGCAGATGACATGCATACACATGGAAATCTCATCCTTATCAACTCAAGCAGTCTGTTACTAATAGAGGTGTGGCTTATTCCTGCCACACATCTGTGTAAAAGCTGCCTTGTCTTTCCTCCCTTACCTAACATCCCCTCCTTTTTAACTCATTTTTAATCTTAAGATTTATTTGTATTGTTTTTATTCACTTTGTAATTATATAGTAACAATTCTAAAGAAAAATTAACATTTTGATCCCAAGAAATTATTTAAAATTATAATTTAATACATTTTGTGATCTTATGTACTTATAAGAGATATTTTATTGTGGTGTATTTATAATGGAAGTCACATCTTACAAAATACAAATCATATCCAGGTTAAAATCTGTATGGAGTGAAAATAAAAGTGACTCAGTGGTTGACTTTCAGTGTTTGAGAGTTTTGTAAATAAAGGGTGTTAGGCACTGAACTGGCTACATAGAAATCAGTAAGATAAAGAATGCTAGTCCACACGTACACCAGAAATAATGTCCTTTAGGTCTCCTACTCTCTGACATGGCATCAGATGTCACCTTAAAACTGTAGAAAAAAAGGGGGCTGGAGAGACGGCTCAGTGGTTAAGAGCATTGCCTGCTCTTCCAAAGGTCTTGAGTTCAATTCCCAGCAACCATATGGTGGCTCACAACCATCTGTAATGAGATCTGGTGCCCTCTCTGGCCAGCAGGCACACATGTAGGCAGATATTGAATGCATAATAAATGAATAAATATTAAAAAAAACTGTAGAAAAAATTTAAAAAATTGTGGGAGATGCAGCAAAAAAAACTTGAAATTCAGTTTTTAAAAATCCTGGCACTTAGTTTTCATAATAAGCAGTTCTAAACACTCACTGAGTAGGCATTCCTACTCGGGTTGGTGGGCACAGCACAGCAGGGTAGAAAGGCCTGCAGGCAGACCATGAAAACAACTTAGTCTCAGCAGAGTTGTTTTGTAGCCCAGGGCCTTCAGCCATTTCCTCTATGTGAAATTTCCTCTAAGCGAAGTGGTGGGCCATTTCGCTTGGTGGACAGGGTGTCTCTCACTCCTTTCTCTGCTTTCTTTGTTGGTTTGTAAGACTGTTTTTAATACACTTTGGATACAGGTTACTTATGAGTTCTATGTATTGCAAATATTGACTGTCCTCTATAGCTTACAATTTTTACTTACTATAAACAGGGTAGGGTCAAGTGTAGAGAAGCAAATATATGTAATTTATGTTTATTTTGTGTGAATGGTAGGAATATATTTGAAATAATACTAGATGTGTAATCAAGTTGTGTTTTATTAAATTATTTTTGTCCTAATATACATGTTGAAATGGTTACGATTTTAGTATGTGATGATTTTTTTTCATCTTATGCACACACACCCTATTTCTGTCTATAGGAGCTCATGGAACCCATGTAGCAAGTATCGCCGCTGGGCATTTTCCAGAGGAGCCTGAACGGAATGGAGTTGCTCCTGGTGCTCAAATTCTGTCCATTAAGATTGGTGATACAAGGCTAAGTACCATGGAAACAGGCACAGACCTCATCAGAGCTGTGAGTGTCTGGGAGTTCTTGATGTATTGTAGAAGGATCAGTAGGTTGCTTTTCATCCTGCCTGGCTCCTGGCCACCTGGCTAGCTTTACCCAAAATAATTACATGGAAACTGTATTCATTTAAACACTGCCTGGCCCATTGTCTCTAGCCCCTTATTGGCTAACCTTCACATAGTGATTCAACCCATTTCTAATAATCTGTATAGCATCATGAGCTCGTGGCCTACCGGGAAAGATTCAGCATGTCTGATCTGGCAGCTTGATCCATTGGCTTTGGCTCTGTGCCTCATTGCCTTCTTCCCAGCATTCTGTTCTGTTTACTCCACCCACCTATATTCTGACCCCCACCTATGTTCTGACCTATCAAGCTAAGGCAGTTTCTTTATTAATCAATGAAAGTAACACATAGACAGATGATCCTCCTACATCAATGTAGATTAATCATTTAGGGACTTACAAACCTTAATAATATTCATAAAGCATTCTTGATTTATCAAGAGTATATTAAACAGAATTTTGGTATACAGCACATTGGGTTTTTTTTTTTTTTTAGAAGCAAACCAATGCTGATTAATTCAATTTAAAGTTAAAAATTACAAGGAAAAAGTTTCTTGGCTTAAAGTGAGATTGTAGAGGATGCACACATTTCTGGGATTGGGATCAGGAGGGGCTGAGTGAGGATGCATTCTCTCTGAGATCAATGGGCTCTCTATGTATTTATGTGACTAACGTTCACTCCCTCTACAGTTACGCTGCCTTGGTGTAGAAATAGCTTCCAGAGATCCATCTGCTCATTGTGAACGCCTCCCTGTGGTGACGCCAGCAACACAGCCAGAACCTGTGTCACAATGTGCAAGCCCCCTATGGTGCCTGGAACTGGGGGAACTTAAGTGATGGAGAAGAAACACGGGAGAAAGCTGCAGCATGGGAAGTGGGCTGCGGAAGACGTTTTCACCCGTCAAACTTTGTGTACGCCGCAAGCTGAGAAATACAGGAGGGTATAGTGTTCTCATAAGACTGCACTCGGAAGAACATGTATGTATTCACTGTAACTAATGGCATAGATGTTTCCCAATTGCTTTGGGTATCTCAGACAGAAACTTTTGTGAATCCTGAGTTAAGTCAAAATTGTTTCCTATAAACACACATTCCTCACTGTCACTTTCTTCAGAAGCTGGACTTTCCGCCAGGTCAGAAGCTGGACGTTCCTCCAGGTCAGAAGCTGGACATTCCTCCAGGTCACTTGAAGTCTGAGTATTTAGGGGAACATCATTGGTCCAGTCATCAGAAATCCAAGATGAATGTGAACTGACTAAATCAGTAGTGTTTTGTTGAGTTCTGGAAACAGAATGCCTATGTGAATTGGTTTTTTGAAACCATATGTGACGTTATCATTCTATACGCTTTGGATGTTCTTCTGTACTTCCTTTCCTCTGTTTGATTCTCTATCAGGAAATGAAGCATCTTTCTGTGTAGATTCCGATGAGAATCCTGAAAGTCCCTCAGGCTTTTTAACGTTCAGGTCAGATCTCTGCTCAATGAGTCCTCAGTAGACTCTTTTCTCTCTCCGTTTGTTTCAAATAATAAACAAGCAAGGAGCTGCCCATTCATCAGTATTGACCATGAGCGAGTTTTCAATAGTGCCCAACCTTACTCTCTCAGTAGAACTTGGATATAAAGCACATGCCATGCTCTGTCAGAAAAAAAGAAAAAAAAAGGGGGGGGGGGGGGAATCACTGGCATCATTGAGCGCCTGTGTCCAGTGGTGCACTGCTTGCTCTAGGACTAAGTAAATTGTAATTATCTTTGAAATTGATGGCTTCTTTTTCTTTAGAGTTGAAAATCTCTTAAGTCTCTGCTCTGTGCTGTTAATAAGAGTACTGTATCACTGTATCATTTAGATCTTTGGGCAAGTTTATACCTATTAGTTGAGGAAATAGTTTTCTCAATATTCAAGTCAAAACTGCATTCCCTAGGGGCTGGAGAGATGGCTCAGTGGTTAAGAGCACTGACTCCTCTTCCAGAGGACCAGGGTTCAATTCCCAGCACCCACATGGCAGCTCACAACTGTCTGAAGATCCAGTTCCAGGGGATCTGACACCTTCATACCAATGCACATAAAATAAAAAGTTAAAAAAACTATAAGAAATGTTTTTTTAAAAAAACTGCATTCCTTTAATTTTGATATTAATCTAAGTTTAATGATATGTATGATATACATATGTAACCATATGACTAAATGTAATTCATTTGTTTGAAATGAGTAAGCATTAAAACCCTTGAGAAACTTGTTAATTCAAAATTAAAATTTTATTTATTTTTAACGTCAGCCTTTTGTTTCCTTTTTAACGTTCACTGATCTTTCTTCTTCCAATCTACCCCAGAAAGTTTCGTGGATTTATTTAGAAATTGATTCTCCTGCCAAATACAGATGGTGTCAGAAGACTAGAGCATTCTCAGGACCCTAATATACTGACACTGTATTTCATGTATGCATAATCACTTCTATAACAAGTTCTCAATTAGACATCCTTTGATTTTTATATTTTATTTTTATTTTATGGGTATGAGCATCTTGCTCGCATGT
The DNA here is from genome assembly GCF_982192425.1 of Myodes glareolus. NCBI lineage: Eukaryota > Metazoa > Chordata > Mammalia > Rodentia > Cricetidae > Myodes > Myodes glareolus. The sequence goes on along the minus strand of NC_142052.1, from coordinate 34,271,934 downwards.
ATGTCTGTTCATCATGTGTGTGCCTTGGGCTTACGGGTATTTCATCCCCAGGAACTGGAGTTAGAGACAATTCTAAGCTACCCTGTGGTTTCTGGGACTCGAATGTGGGTCCTCTCGAAGGACCGACCGTATTTTACATCACTGAGCCATCTCTTCGTGGTTCGTTCTTTTATTGTTAAAGGAAGAAAAGAACAGGTCTTTGAAATCAAAGAAATATTTAACTGCCACAGATTACATTCTAGAAACTGAACATTTGTCAGCAATGTTCCACAAATCATAAACAGATTTAACTTCAATAAGCATGTAAAGTGTCTTTACCATGTGCTTAAACTCAGTTTTAAAATAATTCCTGGCAAATGTAATGGTCCCTTAAAAATCACTTTGCCTATTGGCAAGGTCTTAAACTTGGAGTGGCAGAATGTTTCTTTTCTTTTTTTTTTTTTTTTTGCCTATACCATATACCATGCATGGCATAGTAATAACAGTTATGTAATGTCATTTGGAAAATTCTGCATTTCACTGGTGTAAAACCCCAACTTGTAGTTGAGGAAACAGGGATCTTGTTGTAGGTCAGTAGCTACTAAGTGGCAGAAGTGGACTCAGAAGACAAAGTTCTTCAACTTCTGCCTAACTGTTTTACAACCTACTTCTTGCCACTTACTCTTCCTCAATCCAGGATGCTTGGATCATCACTGGGATGCCTTTTTAAGCGGAGTCATAACCCGAACATGTTTTTCTGGCACTGCAAAGTGTGCGCATGCCAGTGGTCATGGTTTGCAAAAACCTGCACAGAATCACAAAAGACAGCAATACAGCTTGTGTAGGCCCAGGCCTGAGCCAACAGAGATCCAAGGTTCTGAAATACTTGCTGCAGGTAACCCAGGACAGCAAGGGACCAAATCCCTCACCATGCCAACTAGTACAGGTGTCATCATCATGGCAATGAGCTGCCAAAAAAATTCAGTAGGTGGTATGGGAGAATTGTCTGTATTCTGTCAATCATGTTTTAAATAAGCGCTGATTGGCCAGGCAGGAGGTGTAGGCAGGAAACCCAGACAGGAAGTGGAAATGATGCAAGGAGAACAGGAGAATTCTGGGGAGGAGGAAGTTGATTCCTCCCACTCCTGCCCAGAACACAGAAGCAGCAGGATGTGAGCTGCCCCACTGAAAAAGGTACTGAGCCACATGGCTAAAATAGATCAGAAAAATGGGTTAATCAAGATGTGAGAGTTAGCCAGTAAGAAGCCTGACCTAAAGGGCCAATCAGCTTTATAACTTAAGGAGTCCTTTGTGTGATTTTTCTCTGGGACTAAACAGCTGGGGGTCCGGGCAGGACAAAAACACAAACAAGCAGGCCCGGCTTTCTCATGCTACAAGTAGGCATATGTTTTTGCTGTTAAAATATATCAGGAATTTAGGTGGATCCCAACAAATCTAATGTGGTGCCTCAGATCCTATGTGTCCCCCAGATGTTCTTGTGGCAAAGGGCTGGTCTCTATTATAGGGCTAAGGAGGCAGGGCTTTGGGGAGGACTCCCACCCTGTCTCTCCCATCTGTTGACCATGAGGTGAGTAGTTTTGCACCACCAGCCAGCTCTTCCATCCATTATGTTTTCCTGGTGTCTTTGTCAGTGTTCTGTCACTATGAAAAGACAACGTGACCACAGCAAGTCTTAGACAAGAAAACATGCTATTGAAGCTTGCTTACAGTTTCATAAGTTTACTCCAATATTTTCCATTAAAGAATTTACACTTCCTCCCCTCCTCCCATTCCCCTCTCACTCCCCCACTCACTCCTCCCTCCCCCTCCCTCCTTGAGAGAGGGCTGGGTATCCTGCCCTGTGGGAAGTCCAAGGTCCCTACCCCCACATCCAGGACTAGGAAGCTTTGCATCCAAATAGACTAGGGTCCCAAAAAGCCAGTACAAGCAGTAAAAACAAGTCCTGATGACTTTATCAATGGCTTCCTAGTCAGCCCCAATTGTCAGCCACATTCAGAGAGTTCAGTTTGGTCACATGCTCATTCAGTCCCAGTCCAACTGGATTTGGTGAGCTCCCATTAGAACAGGTACACTGCCTCAGTGGGTGGGCCAACCCCTGCTGTCCTGACTTCCTTGCTCATCTTCTACCTCCTTCTGCTCTTCAACTGGGCCTTGGGAGCTCAGTCCATTGCTCTGATGAAGGTCTCTGTCTCTATCTCCATCCGTAGCCGGATGAAGATTCTAACGGGGATGTTCCCAGCTAGGTCCCTGGGCAGCAGTGCAGAGGGTGCCTGAACTGACCTTGCCTCACTGTCTCACCAATGTTTATCTCGAATAGTTTAGTCCAATATTATCATGGCAGGAATCATGGAGGTACACAGGTAGGCATGGCACAGGGAGCAGTGGAGAGTTCTACATCTGGATTAGCAAGTAGCAGGAAGAGAGAGAGGCTCTGGGCTTGGCACGGGCTTTGAAACCTCAAAGTACACCCCTCCCTCCAATGACACACTTCTTCCAACAAGGGCACACCTCCTAATCCTTTCAAGTAGTGCCACTCCCTGGTGACCAAGTCTTCAAATCCAGAAGAATATGGGGGCCACTCTCATCCAAACCCCTACAACTCGTGACACAAGACAACCGATTGAAACTAGGAACCCAAAGAAAACTTTTCTCTGTGTAGGCTGAACATCTCAGGTGTTGAGTACAGTAATGGAAAAGCTAACAAACGCTATGCCTTGTTCTTCTTAAAGTCCTTTTAGTCAAAGAAAATTGCAAGGTTAAATAAGAACATTAAATGTATTAAAGGCAATCATATGCCAATCCAAAAGTAGATACTCCTTAGCCTGGGCTGCTCTGAGGTTAGTGACATAGCACAGCCATAGCTCAACAGTAGCCCTGGGAATCTAACTTCCATAATCTGCAGTCTAAGCATCTTCTGCATAGCACCTGCTTTTCTGTTCTGTTCTCACTGTCTCACCTATGGCCAGAAAGCACACCATGTGGTGAATGCCTCTAGAAACGGAATGAGACTTCTGTAAGCCACGTGTGAAAATCTGACTTTGTCAACACAGAATATAAATTAAGATTGTTTTTTCATGAAAGATTTGTGTCCTAAAAACAAGTGTCCTCCAAGAAAGCTGTTGTTGCCAGCTTCACAACATCCATAGACTTAAAAAATAATAGTCTGTCTAAAATAGTTTGTATGGTTGATTTTAAAAAGAATAATTCTGTGTAATAATATTCACCAAGAAGTATTGAGAAGCTATCCCTACATCTGAGGTTCAGGGAATATCTTGGGAGAGGAGGCAAAAAGTTTCCAACAGTCAAATGACCAGAATATCTATGACAAGATAGAATCCTGCTGTGGAATAGAATGTTTAACTATGTAAAGATGTATTCATTTGCTTACGCTATATTTGTCTAATTAAGTAAAGGTTGCTTTTGTTTATGCTGCATTTGCATAACTATATAAAGATGTGTTGCTGTTTCACTTTACCTGCCTAAGGCACCTGATTGGTCTAAGAAAAGCTGAACAAGCAGTAGCTAGGGATAGGCAGGGCCAGCAGGCAGAGAGAAAAGAGGAGCCCACTGGCCAGGTATTAACGAATCAATCCCACACCAGTTATGTTTTAAGGGGTTATTTATTTTGGGGGGTAAAACTTACATACACCATAAACCGTCAGGAAGGTAGTCGCTGGAGCAGGAGCCGGGAGCAGCAGCTGAGACCGAGCACCGGAACCAAGAGCCGGAACCAAGAGGGCCTTATCCGGAACTGCTTCTCTTTTTAAGAGAGAAATATACCACGCCCCAGTGGGCTGGTATTTCAGCAGCTATTGGCTGACGGAGCGGAAGTCGCTCCCCGCTGCACTGTGGGCTCCTGCTTCAGTGATTATTGGTTGAGGCAGCGGAAGTTACTCCCACAACAGCCAGGGACCAGCCAGCCGGGGGCTGGCCAGACAGACACAGAGGAAACAGAAAAGCAGGATGGACAGTTATGTAGATGAGATAAATGAGACTCAGAGCAGCACATATATTAATAGAAATGGGTTGATTTAAGTTTGAAAAAAAAAAAACAAGCTAGAAACCAGCCTAACCTAAGGCCAAGCATTAACAATTAAAAATAAGTCTCTGTGTCATGATTTGGGGACGGGTGGTCCCTAGAAAGCCTGCTACAGTCTTTTCTAGGCATGACAGGGGTGCCACACTCATGAGATGTCAACAATATGGGTACCTAGACAGGACCTAGGTAATAACAGTCAACATGCGGAAATGGATGGGGGCAGTTTCACAAGGCCCTATCCCTAGATGTAGAGCTGTATGCAAACAATAACTGCTGAGAGAGGGAGGAGCTCCCTGTAGGGTATGCAATCCCAAATGGTCACCCCAAACAGGTGTATAACAGCAACTCGAAATTGGCTCAGTAGCTATGCGCACACATACATATATGCATGCAACAATAATTACAGAAGAGGCCATGAATATGAGAGGGAAGGATATAGGAAGGTTTGAAGGGGTAGGAGAGGGGTGGAAATTATATAAATAAAACACTCACATATGAAATTCTTTTAAAAAAACTAAATAAAAAATTAAAAACTCAGAGAAAAATGAGGTATTATATAGGTGGAACTTTTTCTTTCCTGCCCCATCCCGCAGTCACTGCCAAATAATCACACAGAGGCTTATATTAATTGTAAATACTCGGCCAATAGCTCAGAGTTATTACTAACTAGCTCTTATAACTTGACCCATTTCTATTAATCTGCATGCTGCCCCAAGGCTTATAGCTCTTACCTCTATCACAACAAACAAAATATTTTTTAAAAAAATCTTCCAAAAATGAAACCAGACTGAGAGTACTGCCTCAAGTAGAAGAATTTTCTCTTCATATCAAAGATGGTTCTTCTTAGTAATGAGAACCGGAAAGAAGAAAGGCCATCGAAGGTGTGGCAAATTCACGACAGGCTCATGACGCAAGTGGGAAGCAACACGTTTCTTGTGTCTACTGCTTCATCCTCTGCAGAGAATCTGGATTTGACCTTCACTGTGACTTGTTCCACACAAAGATGAGAGACCAACAGGCTCTACTATCCCAGTCCCGCATCGTTACATTTTCCATAAGTTAATCCATCACTAGTACCAATGGCTTCTGAACAGTAGCGCTCTGGCGATTTGTGACGTGGGACTCAGTAGCCCAGGGTGCAGTCACTTCCAAGTCAACGTTTGTAAATGAATCAGACATGGGGATTCTGTCATGATCCCGCCAGGTATGGCTCCATCACAGCCTTGTCCTAGTCACTCTGTGCATTTCCACCTCCTTGCCTTTCTGCCACGTCTTACCTGTCTTTTGCTAACAGACTTTGAGAAGGTGGATCTTACGTCTTTAGCTCTCACAACTAAGCAAGCACCTCTCACAGAGGAGAAGTTCTGCCGAGTGTGTCACAAAGTGAAATCCAGGCAGGTCTTCGGAGTGGGTGTTTGTCATCCCAACTGCCATGAAGGCTGAAGAAAGAACTGCTTACGACCAGGAGCTAAGGGCCAGCTTGGACAACACAGCAAGAACCTAAATCCTATGCACACACATCTCTGTGGAACACACTTAAGGACTAAGTATTGTAAGATTCTGTCTGTTACATTCACCTGAAGGTTACAAATGAGTTTCTTTTTTGGCATTTAAGTAAAAGGCTCCAGAGACAAGGTTGCCCTGGTCCTAGACTGTAGTCTGTTGGTTTGTGATAAGATTTACTAACTTTTTCTTTTACTCAGACCTTCACAGTCTGCAAGGCAAAGACGCATATGCCACCTTTTCCCAGCCTTGCGTTGTAAAGCCTTTGCTTGCTACCGTTTTAAAGCTTAGATAGGGAGAAGAAAAGTCTGGGATACATCCATTCAAATTTATTAAGTTGACAAGCCAAGGCAACAAAAACAAAATAAGATGCAAGAATTAGTACATGTTACACAGAAGGTTGAGCACAAGGTAGTCTGGGATTTTTATAACACAGCGCAGTTTTATATATATATATATATATATATATATATATATATATATATATATATATATATATATATATATATATAAATGTTTACAATTTATTTGACTGACTTCGTGATAACAGAGCGAACCAGTCCTAGGTGTTTCTCTTGGAATGGAAAGTGGGAGCGAAGGTGTGGACTATACAGCCAGAAACGCTTTCATTCTCTGGACCCTGGTGCTATTTTCGCTGGTGTTCTGACTTTTGGTGAAAATATTCTTTCCTTATGAAAGCGAAAGGTTTCTCGGGTGTAAGTCTGGTGACATTTTCCCTAAAATAGGGTGAGGATGTACCCGATCCTTTCTCTCGCGGTGGCAGCAACACTAACCGAAGGCAGGGCTATTTCTTAAAATGCAGCGCAGTGCAATCAGAACTAAATTTGGAATCCTCTTCGTAGCAGCGTGACCCTGTAGAAGTCTTGGTGCTCGCAAACCTTGGAGGAACGCCAGAGGGCAAGCTGGAAGTCTCAGGAGGGCCTCAAGCATTTCTTTACTAATGGGCTCTGGAGCCCCAGGAAGCACAGCCGCCCCGAGAGCCGCGGCGCCGCCCCCTGGCGTCACTTCCCGGTCCGGGCTCCGGCTGCAGTTTCCGACAGGTGGAAGGTGCTGCCCGAACCTGGCCTCTCAGACTTTTAAAAGCAGGTCTAATTGGAGCTCCTCTCCAGCTCCCCGCCGACAGGAGCTGAGGAAATCCAATTCGTCTGCGGTGGCCGTGGGAGTCGTGGTCGCTCACGACTCGGATCTGCCAGTAGTTCGCTGCATGCAGGTCCCTGCAGGTCCGCTTTCCGAGTTGAGGTATTCTCATTTTGTCTCTAACCCCAGTCTTGTTCGCCCCGCACATGCTTTGCATAGTGGAAATGCTAAGGGGTGTTTATATTTAGTGGTGGATTGCTATCTCTGGGGTGGGGGGGGGCGGGGTGGGGAGAAGGATTTAAAAGCTTGGGGTGGGGGCGGGACAAGGGGACAAACTTGTTATTAAAAAGTGGAGATGTGATTCCAAACATTGGATAAAAAAGTGTCTGCAGTTGTTTTGGCTGAGATGCGTTTCTTTTAGAATGAGCTTTATGGGAGGACCTGTTTCCAAACTACAAAATTAAATTTTCAGTGGTGGGCGTATATTTTACTAAGTGGAACCATGTGCTGTACGCTCTGTTTTGGAGAGGAGGCTCAGGAAATGGGGTGGGGGGGTATCTGTTCTATTTGCCATTAATTTTTAAAATTTTAACTTAGTTTTAAGAGGACTATCCACACAACCACTGTACAATAACATTAGCTGTTGTATAAAGTTCAAGTTGAGCATCGTTTACCTAAAATGCCTGAACCAAAAAGTGTTCAAATTTTAATACTTTTTTTTTAAATTTTGGGATTTGTCATGTACATGACATATCTCAGGATGAGACTCAAGACTAAATGTGAAATTCATGTTTTATTTGCATCCTATAAATATAGCCAAGGCAATTTTATGTAATAGTCCTAGTGTCCCTTATATTTCCACTAGCAAGTCAGGTGGGAAGAGTGGTTTAGATTTTAACTTCAGGGGATGCTCAACTTGGAATATTAACGATTTTGTATGTTCCTCACTTTTGTAAGACCTAATTTTATATTCAGTGATTTATAGGACCTTTGTAAGATTTTTGACAGCTTTTCCTAACGCTCTTATAATTTTGTAAGACTGCATACTTAAAAAAAATGAATATTCATTATTTTGTTTAAGTAGATGAATTAATTGCAAATGATAATTCCAAATCATATTTCTGTAATTCTTTTCCAGGAATTATCTGTAGAGTAGTAAGTATGCTAATATTCAGGAAGACAGCAGGAGTTTTTGCCAACCCACCAAAGAGGAACGTGTATGGGTTTCTGAGACGTCTTCGTGTTTGTCCCGGAGCTCTTTCTCCTCCTAAGCTGGTCCTGGGGATCGAAACCAGCTGTGACGACACAGCCGCCGCCGTGGTGGATGAAACCGGACGCGTGTGGGGAGAAGCCATGCATTCCCAGACCGAAGTGCATTTGAAGTAAGTAGCGACGACTTGGGTCACTCCTGGTTTTCTGTATTTTTGTTTTGTTTTTTGAAAAAGAAAAGGGAAACCATCCTTTTGTCTTTATCATGTGTAAAAGTCAAATTTTGATAGTTGAATTCCTATTCTATTGTGTAAAAACCGCTGAGTGCCACCGTATAGAGCCACATACAGGCCTTTAATACCAGCGCGCTTCCGTGGCAGAGGAAGGCGGCTGTGAGTTCCAGGCTAGCCAGTGCAGCTTAGTTGTCTCTAAACAAACAAAAACCCTGCTGTGGCAATGTCTCCTACCTTGTCGTGACTTCTGAGGCCCTCTACGGTCCACAGTGGGTTTCAACAATCCGGTCCTGATAACGAAAAGAAGTTAAGCTCATTCCCAGCATTTACTCTGAAAGATTTCCCTTTCAATGTGCCTTTCTTCCTGCGTGTATGTTTCATGGTTTCAACACCAGTCCCAAGAAATCATGACCTGATGGTTAGGGGGGGAAAAACTTATTCACATTTACACATGTAATTCAAATCAGTAAACGTTGCAGTACTAAAGTTTAGGTTTATAAACCCAGCTGTTTGCAGAGGACCACAGGACTGGTTATAAAATGCAAAATATACCCAGCTCTAGCCCATTGTCACTCAAGAATGTAAGACTTAAGTATCGGAATTTTCAAAAGAAAGTGAAAGTCCACATTTTAAATGTAATCGCTAGATTTTTTTTTAAATTATTGGCTAATTCAGAACACATTGAAATACATCTGTAGGTTATGAGTTTCCAACGTTTGAAGAATGAAGTCTGTCTGATACTCTTTAGTATTTATTGTCTCACTAATTTGAGGCAAGTGTTTTATCCTCTCTGATTTCTTTTTCATATCAGTAAACAAACGTAGCAGCTTCCTTAGTGAACTGGGAATAATTTATGGAGAAAGTAAAGCCTCAAACGACACACGATGGTAAAGGACCAAGAAGGTCCTTTTGTCGTGTGGTGCACGCAGACCTACGGAAAGCTGCCAGTGCAGGGCAACACAAAGTTAATATCAGTAATTACCGTGTTGCGGACATCTTGACTTCTTTTTTTTTTTTTTTTTTTAATGCAGTGAACTTTTGAACGTTACTTTCGCTGGAAAGCATACTCTGATCTCGTCTTCTAAATTAGGTTCTTTGTATATCACTGTGTGTAACACCCGATACACTCTTGGTACAGTTTGTGCGCCTCTGTACCATAGGCGAGCAGGGCAAGGGCCTGGAGATTGAAAGAGACCTGGGTCATTCGAAAGGAGAGGAGATCAGCCAAATGCCTTTTATTCAACTTTGGGGAAATCCTTAAATAGGTGGCTGCTGCACAAGGAATTCCCCCCAGGCAGGTGGGAAATCACCACACCCAAGATGGAGTAAACAATGCTCTACAGTTAATCACCAGGCAGGACAGAGGGAGCACAGGAACAAACTGAACGTTTTAGCTGGCTGACCAGAAACTGACCTCAGGTAACCCCAGGAGCTGGGGTAGACCCGGGCCCTACAATTATGTCCTGAAATTTTTCTTTCTAATTTTTTTTTTTACAATTTATATATTCGTTTGCCTGTTCGTGATCTTTCCTCCGATCAACCCTAGACTCTAGTAGCGAAGTCTCTGAGTAGCTGTGCTACCCCCGGTGCCCCTGCTAGCACAACGTCTTGGCCCCTCACAGGTCCTCCGCAGAGAGGGAAAGAACATTACCAACCAAGGCAAAAAGACAAGAACGTTCTGTTTTGCCAGAGCATAGGCACTTGTGTGGAATGCCAGGCAACCGTGTTCAGCTCAGCTTAGCAGGAATTGGAAACCTACCATTGTCAGATAGTGCCCGGGACGCCGTGAGTCCTAACATGAAGACGATATGTAATTTTTGCCAGAATCACCCACCATAGCAAATGGATGTGCCATTAGTGTTGGGGTCGGGGTGGGTATTTCCAGGTTCTTGGTGTCTTTTTCAAAGACTTGAAAGGGGATCACACAGATTCACATAAGAATCAAAATGACTGTGCCGCTTGTAAATGGTTGTCAGTGTAACTACTGTCCAGATTGGCAACAGGCCACGTGATTAAGAGGCCCTGATTCTTACTTAGGGCTACTTTCCTGGCGTTCAAAGGGGGGATTGGTTACTCAGGGACAGAATTTGGGTGCTTCTTTATTTTGTTTGGCAGATTAGATCATATACTCATTTTTTTCTGTTGTGTATGTCGGCTTCCATCGGCTGCTTCTTTGATCACCTGTGTGCCCAGTTATTCACATAGGCATAAGACAATAAATAGATTTTTTTCTAAAAGGTTAATAGAGGACACAGTTTTGCCCATGCATCCAAACTAGTTAGGCTGGGTCAGCCTTTCTGTTCTTCTTATTCTGGGATGTTGGGGGATATTTGAATATAAAACCTGTCTACATTTGATTGCTACAGGGCCAGAGAAATGTCTACCAGTGTCCAGAAACAGGAGTACATATAGCCCCATGCAGGCTGGGGATGGAGAGGGGTGCGTATGCCTAGTGGGCGCAGGCAAAGTAACTAGGCTGGCTGCCAAGTGCCCATCGCAAGGGAGAATGTGGGCATCGTCCACACCAGGTGGGGATCCCAAGGTTCTAAACTGTCTGCTATGCCTGCCTGCCTGCCTCGAGCTAAGTGCAGTTTCACGTATAGTTTAGCACTGTGCGTTGAGGCCGTGCATATTTCCCGCTTCCTTGTCTATAAATCCGGGTGATCGTGATGGCGTTGTCTTCAATATGAATTCCTTTAGAGCACCTGCTGCTGTTTTCGGCAAGTATCAACGGCTCAGTAAAATCTAGCCATAGCGACACTCGCGTTACTATCGAGACAGTGAACAGGTCTAGCCATAGCGACACTCGCGTTACTAGCGTTACTATCGAGACAGTGAACAGGTCTGCGAGATTGCGGGGGTGGGGGGGGCGAAGGGGGTGGGGAAGGGGGGTGGGAGGGTGGATGGGGGGGTCGGGAGGGTGGATGGGGGGGTCGGGAGGCGTGGTAATAACAGCACTGCTTACAAGCATCCCTCTCTTCCAGACCTTCGCTGCCTCACCGGCTCACAGCCACGTCAGCCGTTCAGGGGTGCTAAACATAACCCTCAAATACGGCTTGGGATAGTTCTCTCCGTTCTCACTAACTTAATGAATCCTCTGTTGTCCCTCGCCTAGACTTCAGATTTCAATGATTTCCTTCTTCATTAGTCATCTGCATTCCCCATACAAGTAAAATGTCTAGAAAATTTTGTCATTAGTTAGTTGAGAATGAGGCCATAGTTTTTCTCATTGTTTATCTTTATCGTTTAGCATAATTTCTAGAAAGTAAAATACCAAGGAAGGCGTGAAACGGATATAAAACAAGGAAACCGTGAGCGGGAGGGACTGGAATTCAAACTCTCTCGAATCCCAGCCCAGGAAGTATTTGCCGCTGGAAAAGAACAGTCAACGACAGGTTGCTCTCTAGGGTCTTCTGACATCACAATCTGCCGCGGTCTCCAAGAGTCGGAAGACCCAGCTAGAGAAGTGGAGAGGCATCGGTGTGGAGACGAGGTCAAAATGAATGTGTCAAAGTCAAAATGAATGTTGGAGGAACATTGGGGTGGCGTGTTAATACAGGCCCCTGCTGATCTGACCTCCACGTGCACCAGGCCCCCCTCATAAATAAATAAAAATGTCATCTAAAAAATGAAAAGTAAATTAAATAGTCGACGTTTTACAAATGAGCCTTGAGTACTCTTGCTGCTGATAGAGAAGAGGAATATCAAATAAGTGTATTTCAATAAGTTTTTAAAATTTTGTTACAAAATGAACTTATTGATTTATGTACATCCTCACTCCCTGAAGAAATATATATGTGTAAAATATATATTTACATAAATTATATATAGATAATATAATTAAATAGTCATTGAATATTGTGAAGATTTTTATTTCTATGTATAGAAACCCTCTCACGTGGTCTTGCAATGCCAAGTGTTTTAAAATGATGCTTTGAGACAGAAGCGGATTTTACAGACTTGGGGAACTGCTTCCCAGCCTGTAAGCCAGTTAGAAGTTACTGTATGTGTTGCTAGCCCCATTCTGCCCGTCGTTTTTCGTCCTGGAGACTGAACGTGAGGCCCCGAGTATCTCAGACAGGTGCTCTCCCCTGGAGCTGCGATCCCACCCCTCCCTGCTAACTCTTACCTCCGTGTTTGGAGTGATCATCCATTGTCCCTCATAAGCTGGAGATTTCCACTGCTAACCCCAAGCACTAGATTCCCCGACTTTATTTTAGGATTGTAAGCTATCCCCTGTCCTCGTCCGACCTCCAGTGCAGTGTGTTTCAAAATAAACCTTCATAAACCTGTCTTCATATTTCTTACTGGTCATATTTGTCTCTCCCAGCCGTTCCTAGAAAATATGAGTCCTCTTTGATGCCTGGGCCCCTCATGGTCTTTAATGCATTTTAATATAAGTTACTTTAGACAAATAGCTCTTGCTTTGGTTTCTAAGATTCTCTCCTTGGAGATTAATTAGAGCTAAATACAGTTCTAGAGCGCCCTTCCTTTGCTCATGACCTCTTTGGAATGCTTTATGAGGTGGTTCTGGTGACCTCACTTCATCAGAAATAAACCATAGCAGTCTTGAACACAGGATGAAAAGTCAGCAACAATATTGAACTCTTCCTAGTCCTGCATTATAAAGCTCACAGTGTTAGCATAATACTAATCCAGTGGTTCATTTGCAGTGTTAGCATACATACTAACCCAGTGGTTCATTTGCACAGTGTTAGCATACATACTAACCCAGCAGTTCATTTGTACAGTGTTAACATACATACTAACCCAGTGAGTGGTTCATTTGCATACAGTGTTAGCATACATACTAACCCAGCGGTTCATTTGCATACAGTGTTAGCATACATACTAACCCAGTAGTCATTTGCATACGGTGTTAGCATACATACTAACCCAGCGGTTCGTTTGCATACAGTGTTAGCATACATACTAACCAAGTGGTTCATTTGTATACAGTGTTAGCATACATATTAACCCAGCAGTTCATTTGCATACAGTGTTAGCATATATACTAACCCAGTGGTTCATTTGCAGTGTTAGCATACATACTGACCCAGTGGTTCATTTGTACAGTGTTAACATACATACTAACCCAGTGAGTGGTTCATTTGCATACAGTGTTAGCATACATACTGACCCAGCGGTTCATTTGCATACAGTGTTAGCATACATACTGACCCAGCGGTTCATTTGCATATAGTGTTAGCATACATACTGACCCAGCGGTTCATTTGCATACAGTGTTAGCATACATACTAACCCAGCGGTTCATTTGCATAAAGTGTTAGCATACATACTAACCCAGCGGTTCATTTGCATACAGTGTTAGCATACATACTAACCCAGTGATTCATTTGCATATAGTGTTAGCATACATACTGACCCAGCGGTTCATTTGCATACAGTGTTAGCATACATACTAACCCAGTAGTTTCATTTGCAGTGTTAGCATACATACTGACCCAGCGGTTCATTTGCATACAGTGTTAGCATACATACTAACCCAGTAGTTTCATTTGCAGTGTTAGCATACATACTGACCCAGCGGTTCATTTGCAAGAATGCCTTCAGATATAACTTGTTTTCCTTCTTTCCTAGTTTTTTTTTAAAGACTGTCTTCTCTTTCTTTCAGAACAGGCGGAATTGTCCCTCCAGTAGCTCAACAGCTTCACAGAGAAAATATTGAGCGAATAGTAGAAGAAGCCCTTTCTGCCAGCAGAGTCTCGCCACGTGACCTCTCAGCGATCGCAACCACCGTCAAACCAGGACTGGCTCTAAGCCTGGGCGTCGGCTTAGCATTCAGCTTACAGCTCGTGAACCAGTTTAAAAAACCGTTCATTCCCATCCACCATATGGAGGCTCATGCGCTTACCATCAGACTGACCAACAAAGTGGAATTTCCTTTTCTAGTTCTTTTGATTTCTGGAGGTCACTGCCTGTTGGCCTTAGTCCGCGGTGTTGCAGATTTCCTGCTCCTTGGGAAGTCTTTGGACATAGCACCGGGTGACATGCTCGACAAGGTACTGTCTCAGAAGTCACTTCGCTGGCTCTTCAAGTTAAATAACCATGTACAGACTAGTCATCTAGGTAGTTCTGAGCAATGCCCCTTACTGAAAAGGTTTTTTAAAACCACGGCAAAAGGCTGGATGGGTAGCAGGGTAAGCCACAGATTCGATGCCAACTTTGGCTATTTAATGAGTTGGAGGCAATCCTAGGCCGTACGGCAAGGTCTTGTCTCAAAGATCTGGAATGGTGGTGCATAATTTTGATCCTAGCACTTGGGAGGCAGAGGTAGGTGGATCTCTGCAAGTTCAAGGCCAGCCCGATCTACTACTTGATGAACTCCAGGACAGCCAAGAGTACACAGAGAAGAAAAACAAAAAAAAAATGAAGAGTTGTAATAACTTTTTCTCTTCTTCTTCTAATGAGGGTCCATTCTGTAGCCCACACTGGAGTCTGAACTCACAGTGATCCTCCTGCTTTAAGCCTTCCATGTGCTGGGATTGCAGGTGTGAATCACCACTGTGTCCATCTCAATTCTGTCATTTTCAGCCATTTAATAAAATGGTACTTTTATATCCATATGTAAAAACTCAAATACTTTTGTAGTTATTGCTATATATTTCGTCAAATATTCTTGTAAAAGTATTTGGGAAACTATAGCCCTGTGGCATGCTGCCAAGATGTCATGATATCCGGGTATTAGGAGCAGAGCATTGTGGTCCATACTTTTAATTCCAGCACTTGGAGGCAGAGGCAGGTGGATCACTGCGAGTTCAAGGTCTGCTTGGTCTACAGAGTGAGTTCCAGGCCAACTGGGGCTATATAGTGAAACCCTATGGGGGAAAAGCAAAGACTAACACAGAATTCGGAATCCACTGTGTAATTGCTAACATCACAGCGGAGTTTCTTTAGAAGTATGGAGCCTACTGCCGTCCACAGAACAGCAGAAATGACAGAGGGAAAGAACAGGCCAGATTCTTACTTTCAAAGTTAATCATTAAATAACCATCCTCATCAATTTTCCAACCCCAGGGAAAGAGAAAAGCTAGGGAGGCAGTGCTTGGATGCTGCCGGTGAGGTTGTTCGAGAAAAGCCTTGTCTGCTTTCCTGAAATTAGCCATAGTCTCTGTAGTCATTCAGGATTTTTAAGTAATCATTGAATTCACTATCTTTATGTCTTATGATTTCAAAATGTGTAGTCTGTGACTCATCTAAGAATATGCTTTTTAATGTCATCTATTCCAGGTATTGACTCGCATATTTTGAACCATCCATTGATCCCTGGATAAAGCTAACTTGGTCATAGTGGGTAATCTTTCTTTAATTAATTTATGATCAATGTATATTATCGTTTGTGTTTTAATAGGTGGCAAGAAGACTTTCTTTAATCAGTCGTCCAGAATATTCTACGATGAGTGGTGGGAAGGCTATAGAACATTTGGCCAAAGAAGGAAATAGATTCCATTTTACCCTCAGTCCTCCCATGCAGAATGCTAAGAACTGCAATTTTTCTTTTACGGGACTTCAGCATGTTATCGATAAGCTCATCAAAAGGAAGGAGAAGGAAGAAGGCATCGAGAAGGGGCAAATCCTGTCTTCTGCCGCAGACATAGCCGCCGCAGTGCAGCACGTGACCGCATGCCACCTTGCCACGAGAACGCACCGCGCTCTTCTGTTTTGCAAGCAGAGAGCGTTGTTACCGCCAGCGAACGCAGTATTAGTAAGCTTCGTCCGCTCGCCCGCTAGCAGTGGTTCACTTCCCAGCGTGTCGCTTTGGATTTAGGGTCTTGTGTCGCCTGCTGGACAGTGTAGAACAATACGGAAGAAAAGCGATGTATAGCCATCATGAAGGTAGACGTAACATCTGTGCAGAAAAACAAAATCCCAGGCTACATTTTCTCTTTGAATTTGAAGAGGATTTGCCGTAAAGAAACCAGAGTAGCCCTTGTGGTTCCTATTTTTAGAAACCAAGGCTGCTATCCTCTGTCTTTATTGACATTCCATTACATGTGCTCATACGACTTGATACTCTTCCTATTTAATAGATCTTAAATCTTTGAAAATGGAACTGTCTAAATTTGGCAGTTCGCAAGAAGGAATATTAAACATGGATATTAGAGATAATGGTTTTGTTAGCGCTCGGTAGCTCAGTGACAAAAACCAAAAGTACAAATGCAGTCTAAAATATTGATGTATTATGTTAGCAAATGTGGCCGAGACACTTTCTGATACTAAGAAAATATTTAAAGTGCTAGCAGTGAATACGTGCTGGCTTAAAGCTGTGATTAGTATCTCCAGATTTTATTATGCAAATACTCATTACTTAGCCCCAAATAGTTTCATGTTGGATAAAACTGGTGCCCCCCCCCCCCCAGTGTACTAACTGCTCGCTTCCTCTCCGTATGTGATAGCATTTGATACTTGGCTTCCCTATTTCAGGTTGTGTCTGGAGGTGTTGCAAGTAACTTGTATATCCGAAGAGCGCTGGAAATGGTAGCAAATGCAACACAGTGCACTTTGCTGTGCCCTCCTCCAAGACTGTGCACTGATAATGGCGTTATGATTGCGTGGTAAGCCACAAGATGTGATTTATTTGTAATCATGTATTTAATCATTTAACGCCTTAGCATACTAAATTTTCTTCCTTTCGACCTTGAGGCTGTTGATTTTTGTTTCGGTGTTATTTTTGTCTTTGTTTTGTTACTGTTTTTCAGGAATGGGATTGAAAGGTTACGTGCCGGCTTGGGGATTTTACATGATGTAGAAGACTTCCGGTATGAACCAAAGTATGTAGACCCTTTATCCTGTTTCCACAAATTACATTATAAAAGAGAAAGAAAGCCTGGAGCATGGTTTTTTTACAGCGGAAGTTTTTGTTAATGTTCTGCTTGGTAGTTTAAGGGAAATTATTGGTTTTCATTGATACAGTTGAGAAATAGGTGATATGAAATATTTCTGCTACAGAATGAAATTATAAAAATTTTTCCAAGCCCTGTATGAGCCATGGCCTATGTCTATAGGCTCGTGAATGCAGATGGTATACATGCATGCACTCGGGCACATACATACACATATTTTTAATAACAGGAAGGAAGCCCTCTCTGTGAGCTGTCCTTTTGTGATGTGTAGCGTTATCTAAGGGCGGTTAGTGTATTAGCAAAGTTAAGGGAACCATGAAGATAACTTCCAGGTATGTTGTAAGTTCCTTGCTCCTCCAGGAATCGATGGGAGGAAGCCAGGAGGCAGCAGTTCACTGTAAGCCAATGTCCTCTCTCAAACCGTGGTTCCAAGAGCAGCTTTTTAATTTGCTATCACGTTCTGTTCAGGTTAGGGAATAATTTAGGACAATTATGTTTCCTAATCTGACATCATTAGATGTGGACGTTATTTCTTCTGCTACTTTGAACTTCTCGGCTCCAGAGAGTTTTGCTTGTGCAGATTGTTGATGCTGGTTATGGATGGCCAGCGTTTAGCGGAGTGTCTGAAAGAACCACTTCCGGGGCTGCTTATCAGACCACGATCCTGGCTGCTCACTTGTGCCCCCTTGTGGCAGTGTCGAGGCTGGCGCTGATGGCTTTATCCTGCTGGGGTCAGGGCTTACCTTGAGTCGTATCTTCAAAAAGAGGGAATTTGAGGTTTCCCTTGGTTTACTGAGAAAGAATGGATAGGATGGGTGAGCGAGGAAGAGTCTGGAAGAGCAAGGACAGACCAACTGTGGACTCTGAGAAGTAATGGAAACCGCGGGAACAGCAAGCATATGAACAATGTAGGCTTGGCTTATATGTTAAAATGTGCTTTGCATTTTGACCTCTGCGAAAGACTACAGACTATGGCATCTTTTGTTGTGTTTTAGGGTTCATTTTAAGGGTTATTTTTTCCACTTGCTTTTTTGTTGTTTGTTTGACAGTTTGTGGAATTCAAGGTTCTGCATGTATTCAAACAGACACTCTGCCATTGAGCCATCGAACTATTTATCCCCAGCCTTCGTTTTGTTTTAAATTTACAAATTTACAGCACTTTGGAGCAGTAGAAGTTGTAAATACACTTCACAGTTCGGGTTTCTTATGAGCAAGGTAGTGCCGTGCACCGTCCTGGTTTGTGTATAGGGATCATCATCACCTATGCCAACTCCCCGTCACTGCCACCATTGTCCAGACTCCAGGCTGATAATGTGCAGACGTTGTGGTAGGTTGTGAAGCAAGTATAACGTGATGTGGCCTCTGCTTTTCATGCAGATGTCTTCTGGGAGTAGACATATCCGAAGAAGTCGCAGAAGCTGCCATAAAAGTCCCACAATTAAAAATGACGATTTGATTTGTGATTTTTTAAAGGTCTTTCCAGGTAACGTTTCAAACAATAAGTTTTATCTTTTTGGTATCAAATTATATAAATATATTGATTAGGCGTCAAGACTTTTAGTATGAATGTGTATATGTATGCATGTATGTGTGTGTGTGTGTATAATATATATATTATATAGTCTTGAAGGGGCACATGAGTGTGTATGATAGCAAGGAATTGTTCACAATTCAGGTATTAGACCAGGAATGCTGTCATCCTCCCTTGAGACCAGGCTTCTCACTGTCTACAAATTTTAACAGATATTTCAAAAAAAAAAAATACCTTTGTGAGAAATACAGTGGTTCTTTTGATTCCTGGTCCCATACAGTGGACTAACTTCTTCAATGCAAGCAGTTGTAAAAGCAAACCAGGTTGTCAGACCCCTGAGTTATGACAAAGCTTGACCAACAGAATGTGGATTACTATTTGAGCAAGTTATTAGGTGTCACGCTTAGAAGAAGGCGATGTGCTTTTCATTTTTGTCTAATTGGGCCACATACTTTCACACCCATGATTTTTTAAATTGTGTTTACTAAGATGGAAATAAACGAGATGAGAAAGGCTTGTTTTGGATAATTTTCTCTGAAACTTGGTATTGCAGATAGTGTAAATTTATCAAATTTTTTTTTTTTTTTGTCTAAAGTAGCTATATACTGTTTGGGGCTGTAAGCACATTCCTACTGGGGCTGCAGAGATGGCTCAGTGGTTAAGAATACTTCTTGTTCTTGCAGCTCACAAGTGTCCATAACTCCAGTTCCCGTGGATTCAGCATCCTTTTCTGACCTCCTAGGGCACCAAGCATGCTTGTGGAACACAAACATAAATGCAAGCCAAACACTCATACACATAAAATTTTTAAAAACAATAATAAATCTTAATTTTTTTAAAGGACCAATGTTACTATGTCCATTGATTTGGCCACTAACCAATGTTACTATGTCCATTGATTTTGCCCTCTATACTGGATCAAGTTGTTAATTTTGTGAACTTTCTAATCTTTATTGACATGTATTATTGACAAGGTAAAGATAAAAATTTAGCATAGAAAACCCTTTTTGTCAGGTAACTCACTTTATAACATTCCAACATAAGAATTACAGGCATGTACAACCATTCTTAACTAGAATGAAAAAGTAACTTATCTTAGTCCTAATTTAAGGTAGCTTCTCAGAAAGTTCCAGAAGTAATTCTTTTATTTAATTAAGATCACCTGTTTTCTCCTAGAAATGAAGCATCTGGAAATAGCCATTACTTAAAATAGCTTCTTATTCTTTGTTGTTAGATTGCTGTTATAGATAGGATTGGTAAAAAAGTAACAAAAGCAACAACTAGTTCAGAAATTCACATTTGATATTTGGATTTGTGTTTTGTATATGTGATTATGAATTAACAAACTTTCTGTGACGACTACTGTAAGTTCATATAAATTATTGAGGAAAATTTACCAAAATTTATATTATGAATATATTTATAATCTGTGTTTTGAAAATGTTAAAAGTTGTTCCAGGTGTTATAATCACAACTATATATTAAATTACTTCATAATACAAATAAGGAGAAAATATAGCTAACAGAAATTAATGAATCCTGGATAGAGCCATGTCTTTTAATCCTTTGAGTACTTGCTACGAGGAATGGAAAGGAAGGGAGGGAAAGGAGGTTGGAATCAGGGAGTAACACTGAACTCTTCATCAACACATGCCAAATTTACCTTACTGTGAAACTAAGGGTTGGGCAGGTCACTGAGACCAATGTCTCACTCACTAGGACTCACTGTTGCTCGCTAACACTGGTCCTGAACTCTTAGCAAACCTCCTGTATGAACATCCCAAGTCCTTGATTACAGGTATGTTCCAGCATACATGGTAAAGCTCAGTATGTCCGTATATGATTTTTTAAGGGAAAATAATAGAATGATAAAAATTAATCGTGAAGAGTTGAGGGTATCCTCCCCTGTAAGGTTCAAGGAACTGTGCCAGAGAGGAGACAGAAGGACTATAAGAGCCAGAGGGGATGGACGGCTCCAAGGAAACAGTAGTCTCCAGATACAACAGGACTCATGTACATATGAATTCAAATGTGGCAACATGCACAGAGCCTCCACAGGTTCAAGCCAGATAGGGTCCCAATGCTGAGAGGAAAAGTGTGATGTGGGATTCTCCTTTGTATGCTGTGAGTGTGTTTTGCTGCCATTGGTTAATAATCTGCTTTGGGCCTATAGCAGGGTAGAATAAAGCCAGGCAGCAAATCCAAGCGGAGATATAGAAAGTAGGCAGAGTCAAAGCGACACCATGTAACTGCTGCAGGAGACAGATGCTGGAACTTTACCTAGTAAGCCACAGCCTTGTAATATAAGTGGGTTAACTTAAGATGTAAGAGTTAGTTTATAAAAAGCGTGAGCTAATAGGCCAAGCAGTGTTATAATTAATATAGTTTCTGTATGATTATTTTCAGATCTGGGTGGCGGAAAACGAATGAACGGTTGCCACCTACAGTTGGCGCCCAACATGGGGCACAAACCCACGATCCTGAGTAGGGGAAATGAGTGAGTAGTCTCTCTTTACAGAAGTGGACATGAACTCACATTCCCTAACCAACAAACTGTCTCCAACTGATAATCCACTTGCAAAGGAAAGATGATTTTTCTCCAGTGGAATCTACCTGGCTATGTTAACCACACTTGGGGATAGGCTCTATGCCCATCTATGTAAATGGCCAACACAGAGTGAACTCAGTGGCATTTTTGTAGACTTTTTGTCTCACATTGCTTTGTTTGGGCATTTTTGTTTGTTTTACTGGTCTTTTGCCTTTATAAGGTGGTTCTAATTTCATGTTTGTATGGGGTGTGTGTGTGTGTCTTTTATGTTTTTCTTTTTTAAGTTCTAGTTTATTTGGAGTGTTTGTCATTTGCCTATTTGTTCTCTAAAGAGAAAAAGAAAGGGTGTGGAGGTGTCTGGGCAGGGAAGATCTGAGAGGAGTGTGGAGAACAGAAACCACTAGACTATTTTATTAAAATTTATTTCAACAAAATAAAATTTTTTAAAAGTTGGCAGTGATTCTTCAGGAGAAATACTGTTGTTGGGATAATCTGGTTAAGCTAGTTCCTCAGAAAGTGTCTGTGGTTGTCTACAAAATATCTTTAGCCCACCTGAAGCTACCTCAAGGCTTGGTTGTTCATGATCAGAGGCTGAATAATAACTTCAAGAGTTACCCTTAATAACACTGAGAGAATGAGAGTTGTCTTATCATTTGATTCACTTCTTCTCTTTTTTTTGGGGGGGGGGGAGTGTTTTATTTTGTTATTTGTTTCTTTTTCAAGACAGGATTTCTTCGTGTAGCTTTGGCTGACCTGGAACTCACTCTGTTTGGTTTTTGGCTTTTCAAGACAGGTTTTCTCAGTGTAACAACCCTAACTCTCCTAGAACGAGCTCTTGTAGACCAGGCTGGCCTCGAACTCACAGAGATCCGCCTGCCTCTGCCTCTCAAGTGCTGGGATTAAAGGTGTGCGCCACCACCACCCGGCTGATTCACTTCTTTCTAATATTAAACATACATTTCCCTCTACATTTCCTATATTATAATCCATCAGAAAATAGCAGCTCAGAGCAGTTGATAGAGCAGAATTTAAATACTTAAGAACACTTTGTTTTGCAGTGATTAAGCACACAGAGGGGCTCTGGGAAAGCTCCCACCATCATGACCATTACTATGGTAACTATTTGTTGATATTCATGGTCCATGCTTGCTGCAGCTCTGGTAGACAGGGAATTACAGGAAGGCCTTCAGAGTATATGGAGGCCGAGTGAGTAGAGAAAGGGGGAGGAGAAGTGGAAGTACCAAGTGAAGTCTTGTTTGCATTTGTCATACCTGTCTTCTGCTGTAAACTAAAGGATCAACACCAAGGCTTGCACCTATTAATGTGGGACCTTTGAGCAGAGACGTCACAGAGTTCTCAGCCAAAAAAGTGTCCTCTCCAGGTGCGGAGTCTAGGCACTTTCTGTTGATAATGGGACAGCTGCAGTGGCCACACATCTAGTTATGTGCCTGACGGGCAGTGATTCCGATGTTAGGTTGAGTGTTTCCATCTTCTACATTTCGGGTTACATAAAGCTCACACTTTGGTAATGCTTATTGTTTAACAGCTCAAGTGTTGTGATAGTATGAGCAGGCGGACTCTTTAACTCGGCATACCAACCCCAAAATGTTTTTAAGTCTTGAGACATAGAGATATATAGATACACATATGTACACGTATTGAAGAGGCCTAATGACACAGGTGCAGCCATGACAGGCTGCAAACTAACAGTACTGAGACTGGGCCTCACCATTACAATAACCAGGAAAAGTCACAGTACCCTTCGGGAAAACAATCAGAATTGAGACAAAGAAGGACTAGCTGCTTCAGAACATAGAATAGCTTACCAAACTTGTTATATAGGTTGCCGGTTTCCTTGCGGCAAAGCTGGTACCAATCCCTGTTTGACAAGACTTCTCTTACCTCACTCCTGCCCAATCAGGAGTTCAACCCCCCGTCTGAATCCAGAATTCCCCTAACCGCTCCCCATCCTTTTCTCCTTCAAAACCCTGCCATAGCTGAGCTCAACGCTCTCCCTGACCCAACCACCGTGCCAGAATGGACGGACAGACGGACAGACAGACAAACGGAGATCCCAAACTCAAGCCTGCAGTAAAGGCTCTTTGCTTTTGCGTACAAACTCGGCCTCATGGTGGTCCCTTGTGGTGAGGGAACTCATGACGCGGGCACAACAATATACAAATATATTATCTGGTCGTGACAGTTGCTAAATCTTGTAGGTGTGAGTGGAGGCATCGCCTACAGAAATTCTACTTAGTTTTTTGAAGCAGTAAATAACCTGACGCTGAACTCCCTGAGAAACTGAAAAGAAGACCTGTTCAGTATTAACATAAAGACCTTCCATTCAAACAGCACTGACGTCATCCCCTGAAAGACGACTCAAGAATCATTTCCTGTTCAAAGGCTTTTTTTTTTTTTTAATTCCTAGCTTTCTGCGGGCTCTGGATTGGCTTTCTGCTCCTGCTGCCTAAGGCTGCTCAGACACACTATTCTTGGTCTTGATACATTTATGATATCGGATGAAACTCCAGATGAAAAAGAGAAAATATTGTGGGAAACATTTTTGTTCTTGGGTGTTCTGAAGAGCCCCATGAAGTTGGTGACAGGAGGAATTAAAGTCAGAGAATCCTTTGGTTGGATTTTCGGTCTTGCTTTTCTTCGGTGCTCTTTCCCTGGAAGTGAGAGGCCACAGGTAAATGGCTCTGAAGTCAAGGGCCCCAACTATAACATGATTACTTACGATTTTCTTTGCCTAACTAAAATGGATACGAGCTTTCTGCAGATACTCCTGAATAAGTGTTCCTTTTCTCTTTTTAAAGACATTTTATTTTGTGTGTACATGCACATGCGTGCATGCATGTGTGAATGCATGCAATGTGTGGGTGCCCACCGAGGCTGGAAGAGCGTGCCCTGTTCCTCAGAACTGGACTTCCAAGTAGCTGCGTGCTGCACATGGATGCTGGGGACCCAACTCAGGTTTCTTCTAGAAAGACAGCATTTGCTCTTAACCACCGGGCCATCCTCTAGGCCCTGCGTGCCTCTGTTTGCTTTCCTGCTCTCTTTCTGAGCTGGTGATATCATAGATGTTCCTTACAGGACAGTGGACTCTGACGTTGGCCCTTTCTAAGGTTGGCAGTTTTAAGCTGTGCGTGAAAGTAATTCGTGTTTATTCCTTGTTGCAGACCTAATAAGGCCTTGGCTAGGGGGCTCGGCTGTTGATTGCATGCAGCACCGTTGCAGAGACCACACTGTGTCCCCAGCGTACATACAAGGCCATGCACAACCTCCTGTAACCCCATCTCCACTGGCTTGGAGCTCCTTCCCACCAAATAGGTTCTGAGGAACAAACTCGGGTCATTAGGCTTGTGGCCAAGTGCTCTTACCCACTGCTCCGTCCTACCAGAGAACTCTTTGGCATTTGGTAGTAGGGAACACCTTAAATGATTAATGCAGACTTATAAAGGGAAGGTGTCTTCTTGTGTGTGGAATTACAGACCAGATGCTTTCTGGAGGGTTGTCTCCACATTTTTAACTTTAAAAGGTAGGATTGCTGGTTGGTATGTTATCTTGACACAAACCTAGCCATAACTGAAAAAAAAATGCTTCTATAACACGGTTTGTAGGCAAACCTGTGGACCTTTCTTCCTTTATGATTGATGTGGGAGGGTCCTGCCCATTGTGGCTGGTGCTAACCCCGGCTAAGTGCTCCTGGGTGTGTAAGAAGGGAAACTTGAGTAAGGCAGAAATCGGCTCTTGTCCGTGCCCTCTGCACCACCAGTTCCTGCCTTGAGTTCCCGCCCCAATTTCCCTGGATGACTGGCTGCAAGATGTAAGGTGAAATAAATCCTTTTCATTCTGAGTTGCCTTTGGTCTGGTGTTTGTTTTAATCAGAGCCAAAGAAAGCCTAAAGCAGAATACAGACTGCTGGGAACAGCAGGCGTTAAAGACAGAAAAGAAAAACTACTACCTTTTTTAAAGACAGGAATTACAGATGGTCCTCCATTCTTTTCCAGGCTAAAAGGAGGAAATATCAAATAATTAAATGAAGACATAGTATATATACCTAGAAAACCATGAATAAAGAAAGATTCTAGGTACCATGTTCAGGGGCCTAATGGTCTCTGCCATACATGTATAAAATTGCATGCATGCTACCTGCAGATACCTTATATTTGATCACTACTCATTTCAAACATTAAATACATCTAAAATGGAATATTAATTACGTTTGAGGTAATGGAAAGAAGAAACTCCAACTGAACTTAGAGGCAGACAACATTGAATAAGAGCATTTTCCATTTCCCACAGCACTATGGGAATGTACAAAGTAAAAATCATTCATACTAAATTAAATTTATGAAAAAATTTAATTAATGTAACAAATTATAACCAAAGTTCAGATTGTGTTTTATATTAATTTTTGTAATTAATTTTGGATTTCCAGTTTTCAAAGGATTCTTGAAATAGACTTACCTTTTTCTATACTTAAAATTGACTTATATAACCACAGTGTACTTTTGGGTCTCTCTCCCTTGTATCAGAGTAATAATTTATCTTAAGTAGCTCTTACACGAATGTTTTCCTACTTGGAAAGACTCATAATTCAGTTTGTTCACAGTAAGATTTTTTTCTCACACTGGACTGAGCCCCCAAGGTCCAAATGAGGAGCAGAAGAAGGGAGAACATGAACAAGGAAGTCAGGACCGCGAGGGGTGCGTTCACCCTCTGATACAAGGGAACTGATCGAATGAGAGCTCACCAAGGCCAGCTGGACTGGGACTGAACGAGCATGTGATCAAACCGAGTTCTCTGAATGGGGCTGACATGGGGGCTGACTGAGAAGCCATTGACAATGGCGCTGGGTCTTATTTCTTCTGCATGGACTGACTTTTTGGGATCCAGTCTGTTTGGATGCTCACCTTCCTAGACCTGGAGGGAGCGGGGAGGAACTTGAACTTCCCACAGGGCAGGAAACCCTGACTGCTCTTAGGACTGGAGAGGGAGGAGAGGGAGTGGAGGAAGAGGGAGGGTATTGGGAGGAAGGGGGGAAGTGGAAATTTTTTATAAATTAATTAAAAAAAAAGATTTTTTTCACCCCCTATTTTAAAGACTTGGGTTATAATGAAACTATGACACTGAGATAGAATCAGTTGAGCAAAATGCTTGACAGATGCCAAAACTTCAGCCAGTGAGTGTGTCATGTTAGCCCTGTTTCCTTCCAAGGATTTTGGCTTAGCCTTGGGTCTAGGAAATCCATTGGCAGTGAAGATTGTTTTGGCTTTCCTGATTAGTTCACATCTCTTCAAATATATCTTTAGGCTAATAAAGAATAGATTCCTGGGGCTGGAGAGATGACTCAGTGGTTAAGAGTAACGCCTGCTCTTCCAAGGGTCCTGAGTTCAATTCCCAGCAAGGACATGGTGGCTCGCAACGGTGTATAATGAGATCTGGTGCCCTCTTCTGGCCTTTAGGCACAAATGCAGGCAAAACATTGTGTACATACATTCAGAAATTCTGGGGGTGGTTTTCCTAAAGGAAACTCCTCCTTTTTCCTTGGCGTCCTAACTTGAAACAGGACTTTCTGGTTTGTGGCACACTTCTCAGAAACAGTTCTAACAAATCGGTCCTTTCCTGGGCCTAGATCTGCTTCCACAGGGAGAATACATCAACCAGCGTCTACACAGCCCCAGCTTGTTTCCAGGCTGGGCAAGTGAACTTGACTGTTTTCCCTGGGTGAAACAATGCAGCTGAAATGAGGAAAGGTCCTCAGAACTTACTTAACACAAACCCTTAAACAAACCTGCTGCTACGGATCCGCATTCCAAAGTAAACAAAAGCAGGCTTTGCCAATGAACGTTCAAGGTTAAGTTGATACCCACAGGGTACCCATGCACGTCAAGAATGCACAAAGGCAGCGCATTTGCATGAACTAAACGGTCACTACTGCCGTTTCTTATTAAGACACGATACCTTAGGGACGGAAGTCCCACGCTTTGCTGCATTTGGAACTCCTTTAGGAAGGCGGGGTTAATCTTGGCGTCTCTGCTGATGTTGTTCATTATACGCAGGAACTGATTAGGCTTGTTCCTGCATTCGGTCAGCAGGATGCGGAAAGCGTACGCATTGTAAGTTAGGTAGCCAAGGGCACAGGAACACGCTGTGCGAACCTGAAATTAGAAGAGGCTTTTCACGTTTTCCTGATGTTTCATTATGATAAAATATAACGGACCTAAAATTTGCTATTTTAACTATTTAAAATCATGCAATTCACCAGAGGTAAATATATTCATATACATTGTCTGAACATTGTTTTGGGTTCAAGTCTCAGCATTCACTTTGAATGTTTAATCAATGTATGGGTTGAGTTAGTCCTGTAGGTAGCATATGTAGAATTTCTCTATTTCATAATAGGTTTATCACAGTTTTATGAGAAGAAACTTCTTAAGCAATGGGCTGGTAGGGGAAGTCCTTCTGTATATGTGTTGCTTTTATTGGTTAATGAATAAAGTTGCTTTTGGCCAATGGCTTTGGGAGACTATAGCCAGGCTGGAAAAGATATATATAGAGAGAAGGAGGAGTCAGGAGAAGCCATGTAGCCACCCATAGGAGTCAGACACACCGGAACCTTGCCGGTAAGCCACAGCCACGTGGTGATACACAGATGAATAGAAATGGGTTAGTTCAGGATATAAGAGCTAACTAAAAATGCGCTTAAGCTACTGACCAAACGGTATGGCAAATAATATGGTTTCTGAGTTAGTATTTCGAGGCAGAACGGTTGGGAAACAAACTAGCAGCCTCCCCCAAGAATGGGCCCTGAAGGCTCAGGGATACTTGCAGCAGAAGTGACGGGAAGTGACTACAGGGGCAGTGCCTTCTGCACACAGCAGGGCGGCACTAGGCGGAAACACACAGTAGTTTCAGTAGCGAGCATGCGCAAAGCCTGTGCACGCATGGAGACCGAATCCCAGCATGGAGAGGGGAGTCGAGCACACAGTCCCACCCACGGCCATGGAGCTATTGGCAATTGTGCGTTGCTGGGAT
Organism: Myodes glareolus; assembly: GCF_982192425.1. Classification (NCBI taxonomy): domain Eukaryota; kingdom Metazoa; phylum Chordata; class Mammalia; order Rodentia; family Cricetidae; genus Myodes; species Myodes glareolus. The sequence continues at coordinate 34,243,865 of NC_142052.1, read as the reverse complement.
AAGGAGAGGGTTTTTTCTCTAAGAGTTTAGTAGCCCCTGGTAAGTCAGCTACACTCCAGTGGAAGACCACACACTCAGGATATTTGAGCAGCACCAATTGGTCTTGCTGGGCTTTTAAAAAGGACTCAAAGTTGTATGGGGAGGGGCCTGGGGATGGGGAGGGGAAAAGCGGGAGAGGTGAAGAGGTGAATACAACGAAACACTTGGTATGGTATTCTCAAGAAAACTAACCAAGATTATCTAGCTCAGACTCTAACTAGCTACTTCTTCAGAAAGGTCCACTGGACCTGAGTTTGGGTCCCAGGACAACCCCAGGCAGCCACCTGGAACTCCAAGTCCAGGGAACCCAGCATTCTCTTCTGGCCTCCACGGGCACTTGAATTCCCATGCATGAACTTACACAGACACGCTCGTTATTAAAACTACATTAAACCTTAAGATAATTTCTGTAAACATGAATATCAGATAATGGATGAAAACCAATCCATCATCGGGTAGGGGCATAATGGTTCGCACATGCAGGCTCTCTGCTCGTTCAGGCCTCGTCCTCTGCCTGGAGTTTTACAGAAGACTGCAAATCGCCATTGCTTTCTACTCATTGCTCGCAATATCTGTGAGCACATTGATTTCATTTTAGAATTACCTAGAACACTAAAAAATTAAAAATAAAAAGGTTCACCCACTTGCTACGTAACCACTTCTTGCGAGATGCTTCCTAAACATTTTTTAATTATGAATTTCTGAAACATCACAGTAGATTTTTTTACGGACTGAGTATTTAAATCTTAAGTTACATAAAACAATGGCATGCACTGTGGCGCCTTCGTATGCCCATGCTGTGCTTTGTTCTTATAATTTGGTGCCTTTCACAAAGCTGCATCTCCTCCTTCCACAGGGTACATTCTAAATCTCTGTGTAACCCAAACTGGCTTTGAAGTAGGAGGAAGTCTCCTGGGCGCTGAGATTGCTGGCTTGAACACGAGATTTTGTGTTGAGAGCTGCGTGGCCTCACTTCAGATCAGCATCGGAATGCTTAGCCATCGGGTCTCTGCGAGGCAAAGCCAATGGAGACAGTCTCTCGCTCAGCAAGGACCAGAGAACCTCAGGACAGCACAGACTTTGCTGGGACCACACGACCCGCAGGCTCTCTTCTCTTATAATGTTGATGATTCTCTTGGAGGTTTTGGGTTGGCTTTGCCAGTCACACTTGGAACAGATGTAATCATTCCCAGAAAGCCTTTTTTTTTTTTCTCAAATATTTTCCCCTAAAAATTCTTTGGGAACCAATGCTTCACAGGTGTGTGTGTGTGTGTGTGTGTGTGTGTGTGTGTGTGTGTGTCCCTCCCCATGGAGACCAGAGGAGGAGACTTGGAGCTGGCGTTAAAGGCAGTTGTATGTGTGCTGGGAGCCAAACAAACTGTGTTCCTCTGCAAGAGCAGTCCATGCTCTTAACCATCTCTCCAGTCCCATAGTTTCAAAATCTTTAATTACAGTTATTATATTGCTTTTGTAAAATTCTGTTTAGATGTCAGAGCTCAAATAAAAGTGGGCTGACAAGCAAAAAAAGAGAAAAAAAGTCAATGAAATGATTCCTATTAAAATTCCGCTATTCTGCTATACCCATAGACAGGAGTCTAGCATAATTGCCTTCAGAGAGGCTCCATCCATCAACTGATGAGAACGGATGCAAAGACCCACAGCCAAACATTAGACCGAGCTTGGGGAATCTGGCAGAAGAGGGAGGAAGAAGGATTGTTGGAGCCAGAGGGGTCAAGAACACCACAAGACAACCCAGAGAATCAACTAACCTGAGCTCATAGGAGCTCACAGAGACTGAACCAACAGCCAGGAAGCCTGCATGAGACTGACCTAGACCCTCTGCATAGATGTCATAGTTGTGTAGCTTGATTTTCTTGTGGAACTCCTAAGAATGGGAGAGGGGACTGTCTCTGACTCTTTTGCCTGCCTCTGGGCCTCTTCCTCCCACTGGGCTGCCTCATCGTGTGGCAGATATTCGATCACACTGTGGACCCCAATACTGCATCATTTACTAGGAAACCCTGCTTCTCGGTCTGGTGTGACTCAGCCCTAGCACGCCCCTTTAATCCGGGAGTTTTCTGCTTGAATGTTGTAAAAAGGGTTAAATAAATCCACTTTAGGTCGACAGGTGGAGCAAGCAACCCTTGAGAGGAAATAACCGTAGAGATTAAGAGGGAGACACAGGAAGTGGAAGGGAGGGACATCCGGTTGGAGTAGTTCTGTTTGAGACAGATAGGAGGAAGCTCTTTTCCTGGGACCAGGACCGTGGAGGAGGAAGCAGCCGGGTGCTTTCTCGACCTCTCAGAGTTAGCAGGTTTTCACTCCTGCATCTGGCCCCCAAGTCTTTACTGATAAAATAGACTTAGTTGAAAACAACATTGTCCAGTCTTAATATGAGGGGAGGTGCCTAGTCTTATTATATCTTGATACGCCATGTTCATTTGATATCCCTAGGAGGAGTAAATGGAGGAGGAGTAGATGGGGAGAGAGGGACTGGGAGGAGAGGAGGGAGGGAAAGTTGTGGTTGGGATGTAATATATGAGAGAATAAATTTTAAAAAATGCATGATTTTTGTGGGAAATCAGAATTGGACATATCAGACAGGGCATGACTAACCCTGGAAAGTTCAAATATGCTTGAGTAATTATGAATTATTTACTATCCCAAGGGAAAAAATATCCCCTCGTGTGAAAGAAGTGAACTATTATCTGTAGTCCATTACATTTCGCAATTAGCTTCTGTTTACCTCTTCTCTTGCTGAGTACAGGTGGTAGCAGAGCCGCTGGATTGCCCCCACTGTCATAAAAGCGCCTGGGATACCAGCTCTGGTGTGAGCCAGAGTAGCTATTAAGTTGCCTAGAATTAAAACGAAGAAAAGTGCTTATAAGATCCACAGCTGTCAACAGGTACGTTGCTTTTTCACTTGTGCGTGGTAGTTTGAAAAGTTCGTACTACACAATCTCTCTGGTAAATCAAGAAGCAAGGAAAGAGAAACATGCACACGGAAATGTGGAACAGTTGTCCACGTACTTGACGGGTTTTCCGTCACACGTACTGGGAGGTGGAAGAACGGCACATTTTCAAGTCGGAAGCTTTCGGTTTTCCAGACTTCAAAAATATATCCTCTGCTTTTCGGTTGTTTAGGTTTTATAAAATGTATTCATTTTATGTGCATAAGTGTTTTCCCTGAACTTGTGTCTGGACATGATATGCATTCTTTCAGATTAAGAAAATTAATATTTGAAAGCAAATAAAATAAGGCATCTCTTGTAGCAAAGAGATCATGAACCAAAATCTAAAACTCTGACTATTAAATTTCCCTCCAGACCCTTTTTCCTATCCGGTGTCCACAAGTTTTCCCTGAGTGACTCATTTTCTTCTCTAAGCAGACAGACTCCAAAACACCCGTTTCTCATACAGCCACTGGCGAAGTTAGTAATGAATTTGATTTTTTATTTATTTTGCTAGGATTCACAGACTATCACTCTGCAACTGTTTATGTAGCTGTGAATGGTAGCGTGGTTAAAATTACTGATCACCTACTGTTACAAGCATGGGTAAGCTTGACATGGATATACTTAGATAGCATTGTGTAGAGAGAATTAGTACACCATTTTTCTTTGCTGTGTTGTCTTTATTTATTTTTGTTTATTTGTTCTCTGAGACAGGGTCTCTCTCCATAACCACGGCTGTCCAAGAACTCGCTGTGTAGACCATGCCAGCCTCAAACTCACAGAGCTCCACCTGTCTCTGCCTCTAGTGAGCTGGAATTAAAGGCGTGGCTCAGTGGTTAAGGACAGCTGTTGTTCTTTGAGAAGACCTAGGTTCAATTCCCTGTGCCCACGTGATGGCTCACAACTATCTATAACTCCAGTCTTAGTGGATCCGATACCCTCTTCTGACCCGCAGGCAACAGGCACGCAGGTAGTGCAATACAAACTTGCAACCAAAGCACTCATACAAAAAATAATATAATAAATAAATCTAAAAAAAATTTCGAGAACTCTTAAATAGTAACAGAGTGTATACATTCCAAAGAAACACAAAGCGCATTAATGTAAATCTGCCACTACTATTGAAAATCAGAGTGCAAATTTTTTCTTGGTCGTGCATAATTGAATTCCTACTTTATAGTCTAGAAGATGGTTAGAAGTTTGAAATAATTGTTAGGAACACAAAGGGGCTGTGCTGAGGGTTACTGCAACCCTGTTCAGTAAGCAGGGTACAGAGTGAATGCTGGTGCCCACTGCCCCATGCAGACCTGCTCAGTAGTTCCAAGTAGTGTTGCTTGAAACTGTGCAACAGGGAATTAGACATATTTTAGTATTGTTGAGATTGCGAGCTAAAACATTTTTATGATCTGTCTTGAACGCGAACCCATGTTCCTATGTGTGGAGGCCGTTATACTTTTTTTTTGTTGTTTTTTGCTTTGTTTTGTTAACTATTTATTACCTGTCAAGACAATAGTAGGAATGTGGGATGAATACAGACTGTTAACTAAAATATTAACACCTCTTGCCGACAAAGTAATATGGTCCACGTCTATAATGACTTTAGCTAACACGATAATCTAAAAGAAAGCAAACCAAAAAAACATAGAATTGGTGACTATTTGCTACTCAGGTTCTCTTAACCATTTATGTTTTGGGGGCATTTTAGGGGTCAAAGGGAATGTTTGGTAATATCCAATAAAAGAGATATGGATGGGTGAAAAGAAAAAGTTAAGAGTACTTCCCCCAAATGCTCATAGCAATAGCCACAATGGCCACAGCGACCACGTTGCTCTCTCTGCATTTCTTGCAACGTTTGACCTTGAATTTGAAGAAAAAATATTTCACAAGGCTATAGGATTGAGAAGCTCTGAAGAGCAAGCATAAACAGAGAGGAGCCTAAATACTGATGGAAGAAGTCATGCCATCAGCTGACGGTCCACACTGAGAGCTGTTTTCGACGCAACCACGCGTCTCCACATAGTTGCTATGAGCATGAAGTGATGAAAAGACCTGCTATGGGCCTCACAGGATTGTTGCAGGCATGAGATGTAACTTGAGAGAGTCTATATAAATACAGAAGTCCTAATAATGGGCTTCTCGTGAGGTAGAGGGGCTAGTGCGGAGAATACTCAGTTTCATAAATGCGTCAACAGTTTTCTGAATCCCCAGTAGAGAAGTGCTCACCAAGACAACGTGCTTGCTAGTACGAAATGCTAGGCCCTGGGTACCTGAAATGCTGCCATCGCCCTCTCGGTTTCAACTTTGGACTGCAGAAAAGGCTCAAAAATGGATAAAGTTATCAATCCTTTCTCCAATATTAAGTACTGTTGGAAACGGTTGTTGAAGGCAAAAAGAGTCAGTGCGTAACCTGCTCTCAAGCAGATTTCCTAGGGAGAGGAGGAACACCAACAGGTTTCACTTGCTTTGTTAGTCGCTGGGTTTCGAGTTATTGCCTATGAAAATGCATCTCATTCTTACCAAGACGAGAAATAGGACATCGTTGAAAGGATTTTTTTTTTAAAAAAAGAAAAGTAACTGCCTCATATTAGCCGCCTTGGGACCGCTCTCTTCACCACGTGGCATTTCCGAAGCCGCGGTGTTCTCTGGGTAAGCAGTGCATGATGGGGGATTGGAAGGGCATGCAGTTAAGTGAAGGGTTTGATTCAGGACAGAGATTTCACCACGCATTAAAACTGTGCACATCAAGGAGGACATGTGGCAACTATGAAAAATTTGGAACCATATTATCACAGCATTACAGATTTATGACCAACAAAGTATATTCTCTTAAATAAAATGCTTGCATGCCGCCTTGGAGAATGCTTGGTCCTTACTGACTGTGTTTTCTTAGAGCCGTTTTCTTGGGGGGGGGGCGCGGGTTGTCCTACCTTGTCTTTTGAGTGAAGAAGATGAAGGACATCGGAATACTCAAATCCTTCCTTTTCTTGTAACTCTTTCTGTAGCAAGTCATTCCCCAGGACGATGCAAGCCAAAGAAAATGCCACTTCAACCTAAATATGTGGTTTTTCAGAAATTATGTTTCATTCACACATTCCTGAAGAATGGACAGCATAGGAATGTTTGCACAGGCTAGATTGTGGAACTATAAAGTGCTTAAGGCACAATGTGTTGATTATAATTCTTTGACTCCAGTTAGAGTGGCCCAGCCTCTGGAAGGTGTCCCTCATAGATTTTTTCTGAAAAGATCTCTTTATTTATTTTTTAAAAATATTTATTTATTTATTATGTATACAATATTCAGTCTGTGTGTATGCCTGCAGGCCAGAAGAGGGCACCAGATCCCATTACAGGTGGTTGTGAGCCACCATATAGTTGCTGGAAATTGAACTCAGGACCTTTGGAAGAGCAGGCAATGCTCTTAACCTCTGAGCCATCTCTCCAGCCCCCTCCCTCATAGATTTTAATGGCCAGAAAATTTCCATGTCCTCTATGACCAGAGATCATTGTGCATCTCCTAAAGGTGCTGGGTGGGGGTTGTCCTAGGGACAGCAAGGCATGTTATAAGGTACTGTAAAATCTCACGTATGTAGTTGTATCCTTTCCACATCTCAACATGATTTGCAAATATTTACTAGCATGGGTTTAAAGGCTAAGGAAAAATAACCAAGGACTAAGTACATGAGACTTTCATGTCCTATTAGAAGAAAATAATATTTACTACATCAATATTTTCTGCTAAAAACATTTTAGAATTTGGTTTTCAAAGTTAAATTGTTATGCTTGTAAACCTACATAATCTAAGGTACAAATTATTCTTAAAACTGTTCTATACATTACATTTACCATGTTAGGAAATATTAAACCATACCTTAATGTTAATTGAAGGGTGACTTCTTAGTAACTGAATGAGCACAGGAAAGGCGTTCTCTTCCACAACGAACTGCTGACTCAAGGGATTGCTTGTGTGGGCCACACCTGGAAAGCTCTCGTAGGTCAATGAGGTCATGTTTTCGTTGCATTTTTAACTTGTAGAGTCAAGCTTGGCTTGATTTTGATTGATACATTATCTTAAAGTAATATGGCTAACGAATTTTAAAAACATAGTATATTGGCACTATTTCAATACTTCCTTTGATTTTTTTTTAAAGGACAGAATAAACATGGAAATTCATTACTGGAATTATAGATAGTTTTACAGTAAGAGACACAGCACATAAATTTGAAAACTGCTACATTAATTATAAGAACCATCACTGGTTAAAAATCTATTCTGGTACTCCAGTTTATAAGTCAGTGTTTTCTATGACAAGTTTTTTATCTACAAAAATGACTAATCACTAAGTTAAAATTTCTAGCTTTCATAAATTGCTTATACTGAAAACATACATTGTCTTCCTTTGTAACACTCTGTATTTTAACTTGCAATCTAATATCAGGAGAAAACGCAATCTCATTTTTGTGAATATGCATAAACAATGTAATTTTGTTTTGCCTAGGCGTGCCATTACATATGTAGTAGGTTTATATCTTTAAATATAATATTATGTACACTGTATAGATTTAAATATAGTAAGTTTATATACTTAAATAAAAATGTAAGTTTAGGCATCTGTGAAAAGTGATGAAGAGCTACCCACATGTTGTTTTTTTGTAAAGTTTAACTAGGGGGAGTAGAATGAGCAACACTATTTTATCAATTTTATTTTCTTGCCTTCACTACCCCTATAGAATCACAGTTGTTGGGGGGGGATGATCAAGGATGGATATATATATTTGTGTGTGTGTGTGTATGTGTGTATATGTGTATATATGTATGTATGTGTATATGTATATATGTATGTATGTATGCATGCATGCTGTGGAATATTTCTTTACGCTGTGAAGATGTGGTTTTGCCAAGGCAACCTTCTAACTAGTTTAATAAAGAACTGAATGGCCAATCGCTAGGCAGGAAGAGGTTAGGTGGGTTTTCTGGGGACAGAGAGGACTCTGGGAAGAAGAAAGGCAGAATCGCTAGCCAGATACAGAGTGGAAACAAGAGATGCAAGATTGTTTATGGATGTTTGTCATAATTTATGGGGGGATTGTTACCAATTGTTATTGATCATAGTCAGGAAAAAAGCTAGACAAATAAGTTAAATTCAAAGATCTCTTTCTAAAGAAAAAATGGGGAGCTAATATAAAAATTATGAGATAAAAGGGTAGATTATTGAATCTACTTAATTAATCTAGAAAACATCTATTAATCTCAAAATATTTTTCATTGGTATGGATTTTGTTTTATTGATACAAATTTAAGGTTAATTTTATTAAGCTATATGTATGTGTCTACTCTTGTGTGGGGTATTATTTAAAAATGTAATGTATACTGAAAAATACAGGTTAGTAACTAGTCATCTATAACAATCACACTTATAGTCATATTAATATGTTTTTAAGGTTAAAAAGATATATTTAGATAGATGGGTGGCATCACCATATCTGACTTCAAGCTCTACTATAGCGCTATAGTAATGAAAACAGCTTGGTATTGGCATAAAAACAGACAGGTGAACCAATGGAATAGAACTGAAGACCCTGACATTAATCCACACACCTATGAACACCTTCCTGGTTTTTGACAAAGAAGCTAAAATTATACAATGGGAAAAAGAAAGCATCTTCAACAAATGGTGCTGGCATAACTGGATGAAAACATGTAGAAGAATGCGAATAGGTCCATATCTATCCCCATGCACAAAACTCAAGTCCAAATGGATCAAAGACTTCAACATAAATGCAGCCACCCTGAGGCTCAGAAGAGACAGTGAGAAGTAGCCTTGAACTCATTGGCACAGGAGACCACTTCCTGAATATAACAGTAGTAGCCCAGGCCCTGAGATCAATAGTTAATAAACAGGACTGCTGTAAGGCAAAGGACACAGTCAGCAAGACAAAATGGTAACTTCAGGGTGGGAAAAAAATCTTCACCAACCCCAACTTGGACAGAGGGCTGGTCTCTAAAATATACTAAAAAAACTAGGTATCAAAATATCAAATAATCTAATTAAAAATTTTTACAGATCTAAACAGAGAATTCTCAAAAGAGGAATCTAATGGCAGAAAGGCACTTAAGGAACTGCTTAACATCCTTAGCAATCAGGGAAATGCAAATCAAAATGACTCTGAGATACCATCTTATACCAGTCAGAATGGCGAAGATCAAAACCATTTAATAACCAGTTTATGCTGGAGAGAATGTGGAGTAAGGGGAACACTCTGCCATTGCTGGTGGGAGTGAAAACTTGTACAGCCACTTTGGAAATCAGTATGGCATTTCCTCAAAAAATTGGAACTCATTCTACCTCAAGACGCAGCAATACCACTATTGGGCATATACGCAAAGGATGCAGACCTATACCACAAGGACATGTGCTCACCTATGTTTAGAGCAGCATTATTTGTATAATGTATAGTATAATGTATAGTCAGAATCTGGAAACAACCTAAATGCCCCTCAACCAAAGAATAGATAAAGAAAAGGTGGTACATTTATGCAATGATTTATGCAATGGAGTAGTGCTCAGAGGTTAAAAAAAGCAAAAAACAAAACAAAACAAAACAAAACAAAAACCAATGGCATCTTGAAATTTGCAGGGAAATGGATGGAACCAGAAAAAAAAATCCTGAATGAGGGAACTCAGACACAGAAAGACAAACACCGTCTGTACTCACTCATCAGTGGATATTAGACATAAAACAACAAATAACCAGCCTACAGTCCACAATTCCAGAGAAGACAGGAAACAAGGAGAACCCTAAGAGACTTACATGGATCTCCTCCCACCCCCCCACCCCCAGAGAATGAGAAGTAGACAAGATCTTCTTGGTAAATTGGCACCGTGGGGGAAGGGAGGAAGTAGTAGGGGAGTGGGGAGGAGAACAGGAAGGATTCGGAAGAAAGAGTGGGTGAAGGACAGAGAGGGAGAGCTAGGAAAGAGATACCTTGAAAGAGGGAGCCGTTGTGGGATTAACGAGCAACCAGGCACTAGGGAAATCCACCAGGATGAGCCTAGCTAAGAATTTAAGCAGTAGTGGAGAGGGCACCTGAACTGTCCTTCCCCTGTAATCAGATTGATGACAACCTCAATTGTCATCATAGAACCTATATTCAGCAACTGACAGAAGCAGATGTGGAGATCCACAGCTAAGCAACGGGCCCGAACTCCCGGAGTCCAGTCATAGAGAGGGAGGGGCGATATCATGAGTGAGGAGTCAAGCCCATGATGAGAATACCTACTGAAACAGTTGACTTGATCTAGTGGGAGCTCACTGACCCCACACTGACAGCCTAAGACCAAAGGAGGCCCTCTGAATGTGGTGACAGTCATGTGACAGGGGCAGTTTGTGGAGCCAGTAGCAGTGGAACCAGTATTTATCCCTAGTGCACGAACTGACTCTTTAGAGCCCATTCCCTGTGGATGGATACCTTGCTCAGTCTAGATACGGGGGGAGGAACTTGATCCTGACTCAAGTGATGTGCCAGACTTTGTTGACTCCCCATGGGAAGCCTTACCCTCTCTGAGGAGTGGATGGGGGTGTTTGGGGAGAATGTGGGGAGAGCGGGAGGATGGGAGGTTGAGGGGACTGGGATTGGTATGTAAAATAAGATTGTTTGAAAAATACAAAAGAAAGCTGATTGGCAGGTAGCTAAGCAGGATTTTGGGGGCGGAGAGAACACTTGAGAAGAAGGAGGGCAGAGTCTGAGAGCTACAAGCCAGATGCAGAAGAAGCAATATAGAAAACTCTGAGATGAGGTAAGCCAGCCTCAGAGCAGCACAAAGAGGAACAGATACGGGTTATTTTAAATTGTAAGAGATAGCAGGAGATAAGCCTAAGATATCGACCAAGCATTTACAATTAATAATAAGTGTCTGTGCGGTTATTTGGGGGGCGGCTGGTGGGGCGGAGCTGATCGGCTGTCTAGATGGGAACCCCGCCTACATGTGCGTTTCTTATGTGAATATGTCTGTACATGCTCATGCGGATGGGGCCCCCACAGCCAGCAGGAGTTACAGGCAGGGTGCTGCGAACCGAACTCGGGTCCTCTGGAAAGGAACAAGTTGCCTTAACCACTGAGCCATCTCTTCCACACCCCCATTTACTAGACTTTTATTACTAACTAGAATGCATATTATAGATTCCGACTATGAAGGAAACATCATCTTCTGGGTTATTTATGTCTTGGAAGAGTTAATGAATCTCTGCAGCTACTCATAAGCAGGAAAGAAAAAGGGAGCGGCTAACTTCAACATCTGGGTGCTTTGGAGGAAGCACAGTTACCTAGAAAACAAACGCACACAGAAGCCGTTTTTATTTTGTTTGCAAGAAATAGCCCACAGCCTCTACCCCGAACTCAGCAGGGTCAGCAAAGAACCAGGGCTCAAAAGGTCAATTCTTTTGCAACAAAGGCCACTTTCTATAAACAAACAATAACTTACACAAGTAAACAAGAATTGAGATTATGTCATTGAATGTTAGCCTTAAGAAATTTATAGCTCTTGACATTTTAAAGTTCGCTTAACACAAACGGGATGGTTTTAGTTAAAAAATAGTCAGGGCTCACTGTCTTCATTTTCTATCCTACTCAGCATTCCAGAGCAAGAAGACGTGGAACTCTCAGGTTCAGCACTTGAACTCACCAAGGTCTTGGGGAAACCATTTATCATTCTCTGAGCTCTTTCACGGTGTGAACAGAGGTAGACAGATGTTCTACGACTCTACCGCAGACTTATTTTTCTCATAGTAATTAAAAACTTGGGACTGCATACTTACCAATGCAGATGGATCCCACGGCTCTGATGACGCTCAGAAGGGTGCCTTCGGCTATCTTGTTGATTCTCAGTAAGCGGACCAGGGGCGCAATGCCGTTCCCTTCGCATATTTGGTTTTGATGCATCCTGCTGTCTTTACTGAGTGCCATGACGGCTTCGCCTCCTGGCAGAGAACGGGAAGAGGTGGGTGTGGACTTCGGCGTCTACACCAGCGGTCTGCATAGCGCGAAACTTACCTACATACTGCATCTTGGCGGATGGAGACAGAAGCATGTTTATTATGAAGTTGTAGCCAATCTGTTCCGCCATAAACTTCTGCTGTTTCAGGGTTTGCCCGGCCAAGGCCCACAGTGCTATGGCTCCTTGCTCCTTAACATCTAATTGAAAGGCCTATTAAGACAAAAACATGCCATTCATTCAGTGAGCGTGTTCTGAATACACTAGAAATATATATATATATATATGTATATATATATATATATATATATATATATATATATATAGAGAGAGAGAGAGAGAGAGAGAGAGAGAGAGAGCGCATTTTAGAATGTGATCGTCCAGTCTCCAAATAAAATCTGAAATGAAGTGAACCCTCTAAACAGCTGGAAAGGTAATGGTAAAAAAAAAAAATCCCTACCTTGAGTAGTTTGAGGAGATCTTTAGTTAATTTTCTTTCGAGAAACGCCCTCTGAATTAGAGGGTTGCGGTTCGCCAGGGACTCCACAGCCATTGCGCCTTTCACTTGGACACTGAGCTGCTTGCCTTTAAACAGAGCGACCAGGGGAGGGATGGCCCCTTCCAGGGCCATGGCATCCTGCACCTCCTTGTTGTTGCGGCCGACCTCGGCGATGGTGGCCGAGGACACTGCCTTCAGCGCATCTTCAAAAGAGTTGAGAGCAAGTGATTAAGTCGCCGGAAATGTCAACCTGCCATGGCATCGTAGCTTTCCATGTTACAAAACTGAATTCATAAGTTCAAAGAAGAAAACTATCCAGATTCATAATATTTAGATTTTATTTTGTCCACTACTTCTTATACAGATACCTGAGCATATGTGGATAATTATAGCATATTCACCATAGCTTAACTACAAATATAATATCCAGAATTTTTGTTTTACCATTGAAATATTTTCTCTACTCTTTTATGAACATAAAAGTCACAAATGCCTTCTAAATATTGCTTCAATGATCATATCACATTTTATTAGCAATTCACACTTTAAAATTATATGTTGTTTCAAACTTTTTGCTGTTTTAAATGATTCCAGGAGAAATTTTCTTAGCATGTAGATATTTATCAATACATTTTTTCCTTTAGCATTGAGTATCTTGAATTACTGGAATAATTTAATACATCTCAGTAAATTGTTTTCTAAAAGAATCAGTAGAATCTTATTCTTTCACGATCAGAGCCAGGCATATCAATTTGATTTTGTCTTTCTGAATACAAATATTTTCATTAAAATGAATACATAAAACTTAATAACTTGGTAGACTAAATGATATTTCATTTTATTTTGTTGTTACGAATTTACAGAAAAGATTTAAGAATGAGTGAGAGAATTCATATACTTCACCTGGATATATAAATTTAACTAGTACATTGATTTTATATATTTATGTGTTTGCAACTTAGTTTTGTTTTATTTATTATCTATTCATTTCTGTTATTCTGTCCTGGCTAGCTTGAAGCACACTATCTAGACCAAACTGGCCTCAAAATCACAAACATCCACCTGCCTTTGCTTCCCCCGATACCGGGACTGAATGAGTGTACAGGCCACAATTATCAACATAAAACCACCAGCCATAACACAATAACAAACTCCCGTATTTGTATGATCAGTTCTCATTACTGCTTCTCCTTACTCTCCCAGTGTTAGCCGCAGGCATTACAATACTTCTTACTGACCAAAATTTAAATACCGCTTTTTTTTGATCCAGCTGGAGGTAGGTCAAAATGCCAGGCTACAATTTGGTTTTCCACATTTGTGTTGGGAGCACAAAGGTCCTTGTGTCCGCAGATCACCATGGAAACCAGAAACGTTAAGCATACTGGGTTGTCTTCCCAAAGGAGAAGGTGGAGAAATGGGGGTGACTAAAGGCCTGGGGAGCCGCTTTATCACAGGGCCAGCCTACATCGAGCTCCCACAACCAGGACTGGAGGGAGCTAAAAGACCACATGGCTATCTCTTGAACCCATCTTCTTGGAAGAAATCACATGTATTTTAGTTGAGTTTCAATGGAATTATGCCTCCTTGTGCACTAGGAGACATTTTCCCCAAATTGTACTGTGTTTAAGTGTGCTGGCAATAAACGGCCTGGCGTCGGACTCCTGATTGGATCCAGTGTGGTTGACCAAGTCAGGCTTAACTGAGCTTTCCTTTCTGCCTCTTCGTGGATGACTTTGCTGCTGCCAGCGATGACAGCAGGGACCCGTACACATCTGAGGCTGTGTGTAGACACAGATATACAATCAGTAGGTGAGATGCTTTCACATACGCTTGTTGCCCTGTAGAGCCCTCTATGACACTTTTCTTCCTCGGTACAGACGAAATTGAGAGCATGCGCGTCATTTATGATGTCTCTGTAGCTCTTTCGTCGCTCTTTAACTTTTGTGACTTTTTAAGTGAATAGTAATCATTTATTTTAAACCTCAGTTCAGGATTGTTTCTTGTTTCTCATGGTTCAAGGTATGCACCTGTTGGGGAATACTGTTTTCAGGTGTGGGACTTTTGTTCACACTGCATTTGTTTAACTCTGTGAGGCTGTGTTACTGTGTCTGTCTAAAACACCCGATGGTCCTAAAAAAGTGATGAACGGCCAATAGTGTGGCAGGAGCAAGGATAGGCAGGGCTGGCAGGCAGAGAGTATAAAGAGAAGGCAAACTGAGGAGGAGACAGGAGAACAAGAAGAAGACAACATAAGGGGCCAGCTGCCCAGCCACCCAACCACCCAGCCACCCAGCCACTCAGCCACCCAGCCACCCAGCCGCCCAACCAGTCACGGAGTAAGAAGGAAAGAAAGGTGTACAGAAATAGAGAAAGATGAAGTGAAAGGCAGTCAGAATATTAAAAAAAAAAAAGCTGACAAGAAACAAGCCAAGCTAAGGCTGGGTATTCATAACTAAGAAAAAGCCTCCCAGTGTGTGATTTACTTGGGTAGTGGACCCCCGACAAAACCAAAAGAGTAAAGCATCACACGATATCCATCTCCATCTGGAATAGCTAAAAAGTGACATCGTATGCCTTGACCATAGTTCATGTCGTGCTAAAGGATGCTCGTCGATTTTCATTAGTGATGTTAATTTGGATTCCACAGTCAAGCTCCTATTCTGTTTAGTTGCCATTACTGCCTTGCTTCTAATAAAAAACCCTGAACTTTTATATTGTGTAAATAAGCTGGGGGGGCACACCCTTAATCTCGGCATGTGGGAGGCAGAGGCAGCTGGCTCTCTGTGAGTTCTAGGTTAGCTCAACCTACCCTGTAAGATACTGTCTCAATAATAATAAAGTCTTCATCAAAATTTAGCAGAGATGTGTAATATTTCCCTGAAACAATCTTAAATTTTTTTATAAAGCATTAGTTTGCCCAATTGACCTGCCTTTCTCAAAAAAGCAAAGTAACACAGACAAAAACCACACATCCACTTTGATGCTATTTTCTTAATAACTTAATGCTCTATGACTGAGCCACTTGACCTATAGTAAAGAGAATTAGTTGTTAAAATGCTAAAGTTATGTAGAGAGAAAAAATAATTAAAATTTTAAATTTAAATTCTTCATACTCCTTAAAAGAGAATAATATAGATTCCACTGTATGAAAATAATGCTTTTATTTAGGTGTTAGACCTAAGAGGGAATTATTTTAAATATTTATTTCTATTACTTTTTGTGAGCTCACTTATTTAAGTTACTGTTATAATTCCTGCTTTTTTATAATATCTAGAGCAGGCAGGGAAACAAAGAAAGAGCGAATCTCTTACTTGACATTTTTATTAATGGCACAAACGACGTAAGATGGGGAATTATAAGTAAAATCGACTTGGTGGAACTGTGCATGAAGGCTGCCCCCGTGCTGCTCCTCCAGCCATCAGTAGAGGCTAGCTAATGGTGCAGAAAACTTGGAAGGGAGCACTCGAGGACCGGAAGGACGCTTTAAGTGTCTTTTCTACCTGGTGCTGATTCTTGAAGAAGACACTTGCTTCAATTGAACTTCTAAAATAATGCAAGCTCTCTGCAGCATTCCCCTTATCCTTGGATTAATTTTTAACCAATGTTTTATTTTGTATTTATTCTATATGTAAATATGATAAACTAAGGAGAAAGACGGATGACAAACCAAGCTGGGACAAAAGGAGGCATAGCTGTACCCAAGTTTTTCTCCTTAAAAGTGAACTACGCATACTGCTGTGTCTGCTTGCTGGGACGTGACCGTTCTTACAGAATGCCGGTGATCGTTTCCGGCTGCGGCAGAAGCTGCCTGGTTTTCCCTGGGCTCCTAGGACTGAGGTGCACTTTAGAAGCAGGTGCCTGACTTAATGCCTGCTGATCGCCTTGAATTTCGATATCAGATACATAAGAGCAAATCTACAGTTCTTGGTGTGCATTGCAAAATTGCTTCCAATGATCTAAATATTTATTCATAAAAGAATAAATGTCCTCCGTGAACATAGAATCTGCTCTATTTTCACTATTCATGGTTATATTCTTATTTATGCAAATGTCTAGTTAAACATTTTAATATACTTTTGAGAGTCAATTATTTCTATGACCTTAGCAGCTTTAAGTTTTCGAGCTATTTGGGTTATAGTGTGTGCAAAGATCCGCTCAGAGATAAATCCAACGTATTTGTTAACAGAAACATCCAGATCACGTTTGCTGTGCTTGGTAAATCCGGCGACTTACACAGACGAGCGGAGGCTCACCAGAGTCGGAACTCAGAAAGCGGATGAGGTACTGGATGCCGTTGTGCTCTATCATCGCTCTCTGGTTGCTTTCGTTTCCGATACACAGCACCCGGATGCAGTTCATGACGTTCACCAGCACGCTCTCTATGTTCAGGCTCAAGAGGTTGATCAGCGCTGGGATTCCACTCTGAAGAGAAATGAGAAGGAATGTGAGCTCGTTCAAGATTGATACGACGTTGTTTTGAAGCATGTAATCTTTCTGTGAACACGCCCTTGTTTACTAGAGAAATAGGGCGTGGGTGTGACTATATTTCCAATATATTTTCTGAAGGATTGATAGTAGACAAAGCAATTCAAGTTTTTCATAGACATTTTTAAAAAGTGTACAAAGCAAATTACATAGAAGAACCCAAAGAGAACTGAATAAATATAAATGGTTTTTCACCACAAGGAATCCAAGGTAGTTATCCATTTGATAAAGCAGATGGTTCAGTTCATATTGAAGAAACAATTCTATTGAAGCGGAAGAAACTTCTATCAAGTAACTCCACTTCATTTGCGAGCATCTAAAAAAGATCTTAAAGCGTTCGTGGACACAATAGGGTAGGTTTTGTTTGTGGAGACAGCAGAGCAGCAATAGTTTGGTGTTCACCAAAAGCAATTTTCATCTAATTCTTTCTGGTACATAATTATGATATATTTCTCACGCAGAACTAATATCTTTGTATAAACCAGAAACAATCGGTATATAATATGAGAAACACTCCATCTTCTCTTGGGGGCCACGCACGTCTGAACTAGGTCCCCTAGCGTGGGGCCACAGCTCTGCACCGACCTACATGCCCGCGGCTTGCTGAAGGGTTTTTCCTGCCATTCTTTCTCCTTTAGCTGACCAGCACGGAGCTCCGTCTTCCTCGTTTCTATGTGAGAGGACGGCTGACAGTCGGAAGTGATGTTTTACGGGACAATACTCACATATTTGGCGATAACGTCCTTGTTTTCACACCTCGCAATATCGTACAGGATGACGGCGCAGCGAGAATGTAGTTCGGGCTCATCACAAGCCAGCAGGTTGATCAAAGCGGGGATGCCTCCCGCCTCCACCAGAGCATGCACTACGCTTACATGGGTTGAGATATTGCTCAACAACCCGACCGTCTTACACTGCAGTTTTATTCTGGGACATTTTAATAGATTGATTAAGGCAGGAATGGTGCCTGTAAAGATAAGACTGAGATAAGCATCGATGTCTCAAAGTTATTTACCGTCCATTTATCCTAACAGCAATGAAATACTGTTCACGGTAGGGCAATCTAAATAATTACAGACAGTTCGACAAAATACAGACTAGCAATTTGAAGTGATGTGAACATAATTTTTGTCTTCCCTACAAGATACTTTTGCTGTTTGGATGTTTAATTTCATAGAACACAATCCTACATATGTTAGTAAATCTAAACCATCTTCAAAACACTCAATTTTGGCCTATAGAACTGATAATTTGTTATGTAGACAGAACTATGCAGTTCACCAGCTTCCTGTCTCAGGTTCCCAAGTGCTGGGAACAAGGTGTGCACCATCAGGCCTAGCTTATAGAGGCTTTGTACACATGGTAGCAAGGTGTGCATCATCCCTAGCTGATAAAGGCTTTGGGCACCACAAGGTGAAGTTCTGCTTGGGATACTGACTTGTTTGGTGTGGCAGTAACTGTGTAATTATTCGAATATGTTACCATACATTATCTGAAACCAAAAAGTGAAAAATGTACTCATTTAATAAAATGTAACAATAGCCTCATTCATTACAATAATAATATAGAAATATAGAAGACCTAGCTTTAGTTGAATGCTTGTTAGGTGTACCTCAGGTCAGTTGCTAAGATATACAAGGTTATGCAAAATTATGACTATAACTGAGGCTCCTTTGTTTATCTACCTGAAATGAAACCACCTATTGTTGACGTTTTGGGGACACAGAGCCTTTCCAAACATGCTTTTAGTGAGTTAAATAAATGAAAGCTTGTTCATCCCTCAATATTCACGGGACATTGTATGTGTCTCAATATGCATGTTAGGGAAGTGGGTTCCAGCCTGGATAGTTGAGACATTTCCATCCTTTTGGAAAGTCAGAGTGGACAGTGCGGCTCTCAGAACAAGCCCGCATGGTTGGCTCATTTGATTAGTGAAGGAACCAGGCCAGAGGAACCATGTAATTAGTGTAGCTTCTGAACGCGGAGCTACTTACAGGCCTGGCCTGATATTTTCTTCTGGTTTTTAATTTAAAAAGGAATTGTGCAAGTGTAGGACTGGAATAATTTAAAGAAAGAGGTCATAGCAGTACCGTGGTGGTTCTGCTTACTGTCACCTTGGCGTCATCTAGAAGTACCCAAGAGGAGAGCCTCTCCGCAGGACTGTCTAGCTAGGGCTGGCCTCAGCGTGTGGGTAACACCGTGACCGGGGACAGTAAGTTTAAGGAAAGGGTTGAGCATAAGGAGGTATACATGCATGCATTGGCTTCTCTCTGCTGTCACCTCTGGGTGTGTGTGACTGACTCGGGTCCCTGCATCCTTGACTTCCCTGTAAGGATAGATTGTAACTTGGAATTGCAAGATAAAATAAACATTTTCTCTCCCCTGTGTGGTTTTATTTTTGGCAAGGTAGTTTGTCACAACCTACAACAGTCAGTATACTAAAGTTCTTTTTATTACTTCTTAAAATCTTAACGTTGTAGAGAAGTCGAGTTCCTATAAAATGGACATCTTTTTTTTTTTTTTTGGCCATGTGCAACTTTCACCAGAAAAGTAAAATATAAAGTTGACAAAAATGGTCTTAGAGAAAAGAAGAAAGAAGCTTAAAATCAACTAAAAGGCGTCTTTTGTAGTTAAAAATGTACTTCAAAGTAAATTTGGATGACATACACTTGTAAATCTAACACTCCAAACCTATAAGGCAATGGAACCCACAATGGACACTGCCAAAGTGGCCAAGCCCCTGAGATTAGCTAGGCCATGGGCCTTAGGGGGACCTATCACTATTCTTCTGCTAGAACATCACAGCAGAAGAACATCACATTTTTCTGCTAGAAATGATCCCTAAATGATGTTCTGTTATATTCAGAGATCAGTGCCTCACTCAACTGCATCACAAAGCATCTTCTCAAGGTAGATGAGAACTGACCCAGAGACTCACAGCTGGACAACGTGCAGAGAGGAGAGACTCAGGAGCACTCAATCCTAAACTGGATGCCTTCGCCAAAGCCCTCCCCTCAAGGCCCAGGGGGCCATTCAGAAGAGGCGGTGGGAAGACTGTAAGAACCAAACATCCCTAAGCAAGAGGCCATCTGCATTTGATACCCACTGGCAGAGGGAAAAATCAGTTTTCTCCAGTGGAATCTTACCAGGTCCGTATATCAAGCCCAGGGGTACCTGGTCAACACAAAAAGAACCTGTGGAGTTTTTGTGGACTTTTTGATTCGTTTCGCTTTGTTTTGAGATTTTTGTCTTATCAGACTTTTGCCTGATTGTTTTGATTTATGTTTTTGTGGGGGTTTCATTTGATTCTTTGTTTTTGTTTCTTGGGTTTTTAATTAGTTTGTTTGTTTGTTTATAGAGCAAGTAAAAAAACATAAAGTTGTGTGGGGAGGGGGATGGGGAGGATCTGAGAGAAGTTGAGGAGAAAAACACGAGCAAATATATTGTATAAATTTTAAATTAAAAACAAGGCTGAGGCAAGAGAATTACAAGTTCAAGGCCAGCCTGGGTTATATGTGCAACTCTATCTTGAAAAACATACATACATATGTGTTGTGTGTGTTTATGCTTTACATCTGATCCCAGCATTAAATATGTATTCCTATGTTAATATGCATGTGTTATATATACTATATAGAATATATTAAAATGATTAAAATGAATATAATATAGCTTTTCTTAAACTACGACAAGAAAAAGATCATTAATATATTTTGCATCACCTGCGTCCAAAATACATTTCCAGTATCGGTCATTGGCTAAGCAGATTACTTCTAAAGACATGACGGCCATCATCCTTCGCTTGAAACTTTCACACTGCAGCATCTCTGGTGAGTGTGCAACAGAAAAACACAACTGTGATTCACAGCAGAGGCACTGGGATGACTGACGTCGTCGTCATACGGTAGAGTGAACGTACGAGTTGAGACCACCCTATCACCAGGCGCATGCGCCAAATCCCGTCTGTGTGTGGTCCTCTGAGGTGCGGGCTAGACTATCATGGGCTAGCTTGGATCCAAGAGGTCGTCAAGGGCCCAATCACTAGCTTGGTGCTAATGGAAAATTATGGAAATGTTAAGAAGAGGGACTTAGTGGAAGGTTAGAGGTCACCGGGGGAGTATCCTCGAAGGGAATTGTGGGATTCTTTCTCTCTCTTTTTCTATACCTCTCATGAGGCAAATAGGCCCTAGGCCTCTACCACAGGCTCCTGTAATATGAGTTAGTACGTCATCACAGCCTATCCTGGGAGCACACATAAAGTGCTCTCTGCAGAAGGTGATTATCTTGGCATTTGTGACAGTAACGGAAGCCAACACAATATGCCCAAGACCTCTGAGGTTTATAGTATATATAGCTACTGAAAAAAATCTAAAATTATTTATTTGGTCTGAATGGCTATCACTGCCTAGAACTACAGTTCAAATTCACTAGAAGAACAATACAAGTTTTCATGCACCTACCGTTAATTTTGAATAAAATTTGAGTAGATTTGAAGGATAGCAAAGTCAACTACACAATCGATAAAAATTTTAATGGCCATTAAATTAGATAGGATGCTTTGTGCATTTCCTGAAAATGGATTAATATGATATTTTTAAGCATGAATTCGAGCTCCGAACAAAAGATGAAGCATTATGTACGCTTCTAAACAGTGTCTCTGTGTGAGAAAACCTGGGGCTGTGTCCTTCCTCTGCCCCCTCCTGTGACCTCCCTCTTTTCGGAGCTGTCCCAGCCCGCACTCGGAGAGCACTGTTTTAAATTCCTGCTAATTAACCTGCTCCCCATTAAGTGACTTTTTTTAATAAATAAAGAAAAATTTTATTCACAAAATTATTTTATGAATTTATGTGAGTTGCAAATTTTTTTTTCCCATTAGGTGACTTTTGCTCCTGGTGGAAATGGGCAGTGTAAGGCAAGAGAACTATATCAGGATTTAGGTAAAGTGAGAAGCAGCATGCTTGCCGTTTATTATTCTGCTGGTGCCATTATCATGTAACTTCTGGGACTTTCTAACCACGGCTCCTGCAAGAAGTGACCCCGGCAAGGTACCTATGCCATTAAGCCATCCTTGCCAGGGGCCAGACTTGGAGGTATTTACAGTGGCTGTCTTGTAAAGTTGACCCTCACAATGAGTCTTTTAAAAGACTAGGATGGACAACATGTGTGCATAAAAATAAACACGCAGACATTGCCCAGCAGCTCCTTGGGTCGATGTCCTCAGGACACGCCCTCGCTACTTAACAAATGCCAAGACTGATCCTGCGCCATGTCTGAACAAACAGTTGGACATCATTTTTTTAAAGTGTGTGCGTGGATGTAGCGTTTGTGCGAGTATGTGTTTTGTGTCTGTGTACTCATGTGCGTTCTGTGTGTGTATGTGTATTTGATGTTCGTGTGAATGTGTGTTCTGTGTGTGTGCATGAATGTACGTTTGTACTGGGGTTGGGGGTCCAGAGGCCAACACTGGGTGCCTTTCACTGTTTCTTCTCTACCCTAGTTTTTGGGTTTCCCATTGAAACTGGACCTCATCCACTGACTAGACTGGCTGGCCAGTGAGCGCCCCAGACTGGCTGGTCTCCTATTTTTATTGCTGTCACGTCCTCCTTATTTTCCCTTGAGTGTTTATCTGCTGCTATTACCATTTAATCTTCATGCAATTTTTGTGGGATATTGAGAATGAATAGATTCCCATTATACACTATTCCATTATACGTTAAACTGATCTAATACTTTTATCTTTATAATAGTTTGTCTAGATTAAGCACAAAGTTGGGGAAAATTCTCAAACAATTTTGCAAACCCCAGTGCTGGGATTACAGAGAGGCAACCATGCCTAGAGCTTATTTGTGTGCTTAGCATCTGGATTCAGGTTCTCGTGGTCGCACAGCAGGTCATTCACTGAGCCTTCCCCTTAGCCCAAAGAATCAAACATCTTAAGCCAATAGTAACTGTATCTTACTCCGCTGGGAAAACATCAGCTCTTGGGCTCCATCTCTTTTCTTTTTCTTTTGGTTTTAATTTTTATTTTATGCCCATGATTCAAAATTAAAAGCCACTAAAACACCACCAGCAAAACATTGTGGTTTTCATATATATATATATATACATATATATATATATATATGTATATATATATATATATAAAATATTCTGTCTGCGTGTATGCTTGCAGGCCAGAAGAGGGCACCAGACCTCATTACAGATGGTTGTGAGCCACCATGTGGTTGCTGGGAATTGAACTCAGGACCTTTGGAAGAGCAGGTAGTGCCCTTAAGCGCTGAGCCATCTCTCCAGTCCCAACACTGTGGTTTTTCGCGCACTCCCTCCCTGACTTTGGATTCCTCTCCCTGTAGAGCAGTGCTCTGGACTGTGGGCCCACAGGTCTGTGTAGCTAGACACATTGCTACATCTTACTGCCTGGGCTTTGTTTATGGGGAACCAGCTCAAGGCTGCTCGGCCATTTTTTTCTTTCCCCTTCCTCATATTTGCAGCTGTCACCTGCATCTGTACTTTATTAATATTTTCATTATCTCTACAAATATCAATCTCATCTGGACATTGTAGGGATCCATGGCGTTGTCTCATTTCTCACTATTACTTTCCCTGGAGCTGATCTTTCCCTACTTGAGATTCATCTTCCTGGTTTTCACTTACTCAGCGGCGCTTCCAGAACACTGCCTTCTCTTAAGACTGGGCCTACGGCTCCAACACCGGACACCTTGCTGACATCCCTGAAACGCCAGTGGACTTGCTCGCTACTCCTTGGGGCCTTCCCAGTTCTACTCACTAAGAAGGCAGCCTCCGCACCTGCTGGCCTTTCTGACGGGGCCCTCTGGAGAACCCTGACGCTGCCTGTTCTCCCGCTCCGTGAGGGCTGTGAGGTATGGGTCTGAGAAGGTCTCAGCTTTCCTAACACTGGCTTGGGATTCTCCATGAGGCGAAGCCTCAGAGGTTCAGTCCTGGTTCCGTCCTGTGGATCGCTGCCACACCCTCCCAGTTTCTCTTGAATCTTGGCTGCTATGGCTCTTCTGCTGCTTAATCTTCTTCATGTGATTGCAGTAGAGATGGAGGCAAGAGTAAATTTTGATACGTCCATTCAATTGACGAAGCAACCCTTCCCCTTGGTTTTCCAGATAGAGCGAACACAGAATTTCCCGTGAAACCAAAACGTGAAGAAAAGACTTTTCTAAAACTGTCCCTAGAATGAGAAGGAAGAATAAAGGGGCAGGGGGAGGACCTTTGCCACTTAAACTTTCACTTCCTCTTTCTTGTTTCTTTTGAATTCAGTCTGTTGTGGAATATTTCTCCATGTTAATGGAGAAAGTGGTTTTTCTCACTTCTATAAAAGTTATAAAGCGAAAGTCAATATCACTGTGCAAATAGAGTTCATTTGGGTCACAGAACTTTGATTTTAAGTTAGAAAGCAAACATCTTCTGCACACAAAGACATAGTTTCCCATATCAACTGTACTACTGTTGGTTTTCATTCATAGTCTTTAATTGCATGAGCTTTACTTTTTAAAATACGTGTGTTTGATTGACTCCATTTCAAGGGTCGGTCATACTATAGAACAATCAGAATATTGATTTATAACGAAACTATAAGCTCTGTACTCACCTACCAAAGTTTTCCACACTGGAAGCTCAGGGATGTTCAGTTCTATGATGTACTTGAGCACCTCTGTGTGGAAGGTGAGTACTGACAAGTGAATGATATTGTTTCCTTTAGTGTCTGTTTTCCTCCAGTTGGCCCCCAGGGAGAACAGGTACTGGATAGTGTCCAGGGCTCCCGACGTGGCAGCGAGTAATAGTGGCGTACACTGGTTCCTAAAGATCAAGAACACATTGAAGCAGCCTTGAGCGCGCACACCCAGGATCACGTGGTCCGCTACTGCATGGCCGGAGCAACTCCATGCCATCGCCTGGTCTTCCTAGCGTCTCGTTCTCCACGTCCCACACGTCTGCCTCCCTGCCTTCCTGCCCTCCCTCTCAGTTATTAAGACTGACAACGTGGTTGGAAGTTGGTACTACACAAACAGCTAAAACACACCAACTTGTCTAATCTTTCCAAAGCTTTAGCGGACACACAATCAGGAATTATCAACCCACTCTCCAAATAGCACAGAAACTTGGAAGTTGCCAAACACAGTGTTTAATTATGTTGTTGTTGTTTTCTGAGACAGGGTTTTTCTGTAGCTTTGGAGCCAGTCCTGGAGCTAGCTCTTGTAGAACAGGCTGGCCTCAAACTCACAGAGATCCACCTGCCTCTGCCTCCCGAGTGCTGGGATTAAAGGCATGCGCCATCACCGCCCGGCTCCAGTTTTTAATATTTTATATCCAATTCTGAATTCCAGTTTCCTGACTGTAGCGGAAACTAGCCGTCTGAAAGCTGACTGTGTGGGGTTGGACAAGATCTTTGGTGTTGGAAATGGTATCCAGGCCAGCGTTCCGTCTCCCATCGTCCCTCAGAGGTAGGCATGGGACAGGGCAAACTGTGTGGCTATAGGACGGAAGTGGAAGCTGTGTGGACAGCTCTGTGAAGACAGAGGGGTGATCTGCCTCCTCCCCCATCTCTGCTCCTGTCTATATCGCGGGCATGAACACGGAGCCGCTGTATCCCCTCTAACTCTGTACCTGTCTGCAATGCAGGCATTAACATAGACACGGGAGCTGACGTCATCTCGCACTACAGTGCGGGGAGCAATGTGTTATGGAGCAATAAGAGAAGCCCAGCGTCCTTCAAACCACCAAGCCAGTATGCAAATGATACACAGGGCATTTGAAGACCCAGATTACAGTATCCCTACAATAGGCTCAGAGAACCACAACGGCCACCTGGTCTTTAGATTCCGAGGCAAGCCTCAGAAGAGCGTACACCTCCATCCTAAAAGTTGCTGCAGCAGGATGATGAGACAGAAGACTGTTGGAGATGCTCCTGTTCCAAGAAGATTGTTCTTCTTGCTGTTGCCCTCCTCTAGGTACAAGCACGTACTTCTGCTGCGCTGTGGCTCTGTCTGCTGTGATCTGGAGACATAGGGCTACCCACCGATTATCTAGGAGACAAGAGCAACCAACAGGCTCCTCCCTAGTCACGTGATTGCCTAATAAACCTGTCTGTGAAGCGGTATTATTGACATGACCTCTAGGAAACACACACAGGCAGAACACACGGGCAGATGATCACTCTGGTCTTTACGAAGTCTAAGGTTAAGCCGGAAGAGAGAAGATGAGGACCAGAGAGGACGTCGGTGCTTGTGACCTTCCAAGCTCCCAGACCAAATATGCCTGATGGCTGTCAGGACAGCAGCAGCTCACATCCTTACAGATGCTCAGTAACTCACTCAGCTGTGGCCTCGGCCTCCAGCAAGCTGGGGTCCTTCCTGCAGAGCGCAATGAGGATGCAGATGTTGTCGTAGAAGGCGGCGAAGTGGATGGGCATCCAGCCTCGCTTCTCGGTGAGCATGTAATCAGCTTTGAAGCACAGCAGACAGATGGTCGTTTCCAGGGAGCAAGCTTGGGCGGCCAGGTGCAGGGGTGTTGGACCTGAGACGAACAACAATTGCTTCAGTAGGCGGGGTTAGCACTCCTAAAATCGATACAGAATAAATAAGCCTGCCTTTATGAACCCAACCACACAGCTTAGTGCTATAGAATACGGAAACCCTCCAGGCACTAAAACAATCATTTGGGCAGCCTTATATTTCTTTGCTAACTTGGACTGTCTGAAGGAGTCATACCTTTTCATGAGAAAGAAAATATGCACCTGCCTTTTGAGGGTCTTGCTATGTAGTTCAGGTTGGGCTGGGGCCTACTATAGCTCAGGATCGCCTCGAACTTGAAACCCTTCGGCCTCAGCCCCCGTGATGTTGATGCTGTGATTACCAGTGTGCACTACCTTATCTTGCCACATAGTTTTTAAAAGTATGTAAGATCGTCATGATAAAACAGGCTTGCAATATTTTACCATGAAGTACTGTTTCATTAAATGTCACTCAATCAGAAGTTTCAAACATCCTCCTTCCTGCTCTGGTGGTACTTTAAATCTTATTTTACGTGTGTGTGTGTGTGTGTGTGTGTGTGTGTGTGTGAGAGAGAGAGAGAGAGAGAGAGAGAGAGAGAGTATACAATATTCCTCCAGCACAATAAGGCAGCCAATTCAAGTACCTAAGTCCCTCTCTGTCCTTGCCATTTTAGGCATTTTAAAGTAGTTGTGTTTTGGTGGGGTTTTTGTTGTTGTTGTTGTTTGTTTTGTTTTGTTTATGAATGTCTCTCCTTAAATTACCTTATATAGTAATTACCTTATAAGTTACCTTATACACTAACTCTAAAGGTACATGGGTGGTCTCTCAAATGTGTAGAAAGGCATAAACTTAAGGGTTTTAATTTTCATGTCCAATGCTTACGTCAAAACTTTGACCTCGGCCAAACATCCTTCCTTAGCGCCCGTATATCATTACTGCCACTAGGTGGCAGGATGTCCTAATGATTATAAACTTGTTTGTGGGCCCAGCGGGTGGCGAGGTCACGTGGTGTGAGGCACGCACCACGCTGCCGAGCTACCTTCCCAGCTCGTAGCTGATTACGGACAACCTGCCCAAACCACTCTGAAGCCAAGTGGAGACTACAGCATCTTCCCAGTTCGCTATTATAAAAAAGGAGCGCCTAACATGAACATCAGTAACCATGGGCCGAAAAATTACACTTCAAATTGAATGTGAAGCTTTGTTCTTTTACATCTTCATCTAACAAATTATTTGTGGATTGTTTACTATGAAAAGCTTTTTTTTTTTTTTTTGCAATTGTTTATTTTCATGCAGTCTGGCTGGTCTTGAACTCACTCAGATAACTGAGGATGACCGTCTCCTGCTCCAGGGTCCCCCCACGCTGGGATTACAGGCTTGTGTCCCCACACCCAGCAAAAAAGTTCGAACTTAGATAACAATCTTTCAAAATATATTCATTTCAGTTAAGCCTTACCGTTTCTTTCTTTTTTTATATCCATTTTGGAGGACTCTGCTTAAAAAGGAAATCCACACAGAAACATGATTACCAATCTATAGCAGTCTCCTAAATTAGAAAGAACAAAACGACATCACATTGAAGCAGAGCAGTATTACATCAGACAACGCGGAACGCAACCTCTGACAGGGACACGGAGGGATGGTGCACACACCAACTACCAAGTCAGAGCGGACCTGGAAACCCCGCCCTTCTAAGGCTAAGCAGGACTTGTGGCAAGGCTAACACATAGATTTAGTGTAATATTGCTAGCAGAGTTACTTGTTCATGGTGAAACTTACCTATTTATCAGCAAGTGAAAATCTGAGAAGACAAGGATGGATGGAAGATGTTGAATGGCCAAAGGTTCTTTCCCCATTAAGAAGGGCTTAAAGGACAACTGGCTCCTCGCTCTGTTTAAGTCGTTCGATTCTGCTTTATATTAACTAGGCTCGTTCAGTATTGAATACGGATTGGTACCTTGGCTGAATATGATGAAGCGCCTCTGGTTGACATTGAAGTTGGCATTGAACAGCTGACATATGATAGAGACCCGGTTGTGCAGGGCCGCGTGGTGGAAAATGGCGTAGCCTGCTTCGTCGGACACATTGAGGGTTGAGCTTGAGGTTCTGCGGCTGAAAGTATGGAAAACGGCAGACAGGCCCCTTTCCACGGCTGACTTCATACCAAAGGGGATACTCTAAAAAAGTTTTTCAAAGGTCAGCGTTAGTTTTTAAAATTGTTCTTTAGAAAAAGAAGGC